>NC_092037.1:57146304-57291241 GCF_003086295.3 Arachis hypogaea
ATGTCCAGGCAGGCTCTGTTGAATCGCTCCATGTACTCTCGGAGAGTTTCTTGGTTACTTTGTTTGATTCCGAGTAAACTGGGGGCATGTTTTGTCTTGTCCTTTTGAATAGAGAACCTTGTTAGGAATTTTTTGGTTAGGTCTTCGAAGCTGGTGACTGATCTTGGTGGCAGGTTGTCGAACCACTTCATGGCCGACTTGGTGAGAGTGGTGGGGAAGGCTTTGCATCGAATTGCGTCAGAGGCGTCGACCAGGTACATTCTGCTTCTGAAGTTGCTGAGGTGGTGACTCGGATCGGTGGTGCCGTCGTAGAGATCCATATCGGGTGGTTTGAAGTTTCGCGTACCTTCTCCTTCATGATCTCTTGTGTGAAGGGATCATGGTTGCCTTCGGGGTGGTGCCGCGTTCTGTCCTGTTTTTTAGGTTGGCCTCTATTTTCCGTAGTTTTTCTTCTAATTCTCTGCGCTTGCGAGCCTCCCTTCTCAGATCTTGTTCAGTTTGTTTTGTTGTGCATCGGCTGGACTTCTAGAATTTCGAGCTCTTTCATTCTCGGGATTTGTGATCTTTTTGGAGCGATGTCTGGGTGATTCTGTTTGTTTCCTCCTGGAGTGCGTGGTGATAGAGGCTTCCGGTCGTTCTCGGTGTCAACTTCATCCTCTTTTCTGATGCGCGTTTTTTGAGGTCGGCCCATAGTAGAGGATGACTTCCAGGTCCCCGGCAACGGCGCCAATGTTCGAGGGTTACCTGAAACGTGTAGCTCGGTCGTCTTGGAGAGGCCCGAGGTGGGGGTCAGGGACCCGAGCTTTATATGTGGAGTGGTTGGTGGTTGTACCTGCAATGACACTCCGATGCTTAAGTTAGCATGGGTTCAAGCAGATATGTGTAGAATGTGGAATGTGTGTCATACCTGGGTGCTCCAGTGTATTTATAGTAGTTGGCCGTGATCTTCCCTGGATAAGATATTCTTATCTTATCTTATCTTTTGGGAGTTTTATCTCTATCTTTGTGGAACCGCCTTTCCTAGGCCTTTTCGGCCCTTAGGTTTTGGGCTGCGTTCCTTTTTGATGGGCCTTCTTAGCTTTATTGTCCGAGGTCCGACCTCAGGCGTGGGCCTTGGGACGAGGTCGGACCTTTCATGGATTTTGCCGAGTTGGAGGAGCCCGGTCAGGGTATGAACACATAGTAAGCCAATTCTTTTGGGTCCGGGTTCACACTTTGATCATGGTTCTTGGTGATCCATGCATTGGCATAGAACTCTTGAACCATTAAGATTCTGACTTGTTGAATGGGGTTGGTAAGAACTTCCCAACCTCTTCTTCGGATCTCATGTCGGATCTCCGGATATTCACTCTTTTTGAGTTTGAAAGGGACCTCGGGGATCACCTTCTTCAAGGCCACAACTTCATAGAGTGGTCTTGATGCACCCTTGAGATGAATCTCTCCATCTCTCATGACTCGGAGGTGAATCTTTTGCCTTCCCTTTCCTCTTTCTAGAGGTTTCTCCGTCCTTGGATGCCATAAATGGTTATGGAAAAACAAAAAGCAATGCTTTTACCACACCAAACTTAAAAGGTTTGCTTGTCCTCGAGCAAAAGAAGAAAGAAGAGAGTAGAGAAGAAGAAATGAAGGAGAAGGAAATGGCTTTGTGGTTCGGCCAAGGGGGAGAAGTAGTGTTTAGGTTGTGTGAAAATGAAGGAGTGAATATGGGTTTATATAGGGGTGAAGAGATGGATGGGATTTGATAGGTGAAAGGTTTTGGGGAAGAGGTGTTGAGGTGATTGGTGAATGGGTGAAGAAGAAGAGAGAGGGTGGTGGGGTAGGTGGGATCCTGTGGGGTCCACAGATCCTGAGGTGTCAAGGAAAAAGTCATCCCTGCACCAAGTGGCGAGCAAAATTGCTCCCTGTGCCAATTCTGGCGTTAAACGCCGGGTTGATGCCATTCTGGCATTTAGCGCCAACTTCTAGCCCTTTCCTGGCATTTAACGCCAGTCTGGTGCCCTTTCTGGCGTTAAACGCCCAGAATAGTGCCAGACTGGGCGTAAACGCTCATTTGCTAGCTTCACTGGCGTTTAAACACCAGCAAGTTCTCCTCCAAGTGTGCTGTTTTTCTTTCTGTTTTTTATTCTATTTTGCTTTTTCAATTGATTTTGTGACTTCTCATGATCATCAATCTACAGAAACATAAAATAACAAAGGAAAAATAGATAAATATAACATTGGGTTGCCTCTGGTACGTAAAAAATGAGATTTCACGTACAACCGGCAGTATACCGGGTCGTATCAAGTAATAAAACTCACAAAGAGTGAGGCGATCCCACGGAGATTGGTAGATTAAGCAACTTTAGTAAATGGTAGATTTAGTCAAGCAAACATAGTTTTGATTTCATGAGCGTTTGATTTTGAACATAATTGCAAGAATTTAAATGGCAAAGAATGTAAAGAACTAGAAAAGAGAAATAAAATGAAAGTAAATAACGGAAACTTAAATTGCAAGAAACTTAAATGACATCAAAGTAAATTGCAATAAATAAAGTGCTGAATTCTAAAGAGCAAGAGAGTAAGAAATAAAGAAACAGAATGTAAATGACAAGAATAATAAATTGCAAGAATGTAGAGGGAATGGGTAATGGGTTTTCAAACACTAAGAACAAAAGGAATGAGAATTAATGATAGAGAAGATCATTAGGGATCAGAGATGCAAGTTCTCATGAATTGATGTTAGTCAAATCCTTCTCAATCATGGGTATAGATCCATGGCAAGTGGGTGATTAAATCCCAATCTCTTGGTGATTCAATCTCTCTCAACATAACCAATTGCCACTCTCGTGATCTAATTGTTCATGAGAAGAGATGAAGCTCAATGTTAATCCAGCCACACAATTCCCTTAATTTCAACCAAGGAGAGTTACATCTCACATACTAACCAGGGGATTAAGGAAATCATGAAAGGATGAACTCTAAACTGAATTATGTGGCTCATTCCTCAAATTCACCACATAATTCATATAGATTAACCCCTCTCTCGATGGTGGTTGAATCTTTGAAGAGCAAGAGTTCCCTCTTTAGATCAACCACTAGAATTGAGAAGGAGAAGATGGGTTCACCAATTCATTCCAACAAACAGAGCTCCTCCCCCTAATGAAAGTGGGGTTTAGTGAGTCATTGCTCCAAATTCAACAACAATTGACATAAAGGAAAATTAAACTAAATTGCAAAGAAAGATGAAGAAGAATAATGAAATGCTTAAAGATTAAGAAAATGAAGAAGAGAGTTCTAAGAAGAAAAGTGCTCTCCGGGTATCCTCCCGGAAGTGCTAACAAGTAAAGTGCTAAAGTATGAAAAAGTTCTAAGTGTCAAAAAGTGTGTAAACAGTCCTTTCAAGTACACCAATCTCCTCTATTTATACTACTCCCAAAACTTCTTCAGAGATCTTCAATTTGGGTTAGCAATGTGGGCTTTCTCATTGTTGCATTCTTGGTTCAATTGAAGAAGTTTTGGCCTTTGTGATGAATAGGGGAAGCAGAGCAAGTTGGCAACCATTCTGGCCCATTGAGGGGCGTTATTGGCAATAACTCCAGGCTTAATGCACGTTGGCAACGTGCATGACATTTTCCTGGAGGTAAGTATGAGATTTGGGCGTTGCTAGCCCAAGTTGTTGCTAACAACTTGCTTTTCCTCTTCTTGGCTCTACTTTCATGCTAAATGTAGCCCAGAATTTGAGTGTCAACCTTCTGCCTCAATATGGACTATTATACATCATTGGAAAGCTCTTGATGTCTATTTTTCAATGCCACTGGAATCACCTCATTTGGACTTTCCTAGCTCAAGTTATGCTTCCTCAAAGAAGGTAAGGTCAAGCTGCCAAGTTGTTGCCAAAAACGCACCTTCTTCTCCAAGTTGGCAACGTGCTCGTGCCTAGCCTCCCAAGGCAGGGGCTTGGGCTGGCATTGTTGCAAAACACGCCCCCTTTCTAGCACGTTGGCAACGTGCTCGTGCCCACCTCCAAGGCTCATCTCTAGCCTTCTTGAATTCAACTTCATGTTCTTGTTTTTAGGGCCTAAAGGTGACTCTGATTTGGCTTCAATTTTGTGCTCCACCATAGACCATCATATATGGTTGGAAAGCTCTGAATGTTAGCTTTCCAACGCAACTGGAAGCACTCAATTTGGATCTCTGTAGCTCAAGATATCTTCCATTGAAGGGACATGGTCAGGCTGTCTTGTTGGAGTTGTTGTGGATAACGCCCCATATATTCCAAGTTAACAACGTGCATCACAATTTCCTGGCGTTATTGATGAACACTCCTTCTCTTCAGCACGTTGGCAACGTGCTCGAGCCTTTCTCAAGGCTCCATGTTTGCTTCCTGGCGTTGGCAACGTGCATGGCAAGGCTTATGGGCGTTGGCAACGTGCATGGTGCAACTCATGGGCGTTGGCAACGTGGTTGGTGCGGCTGATGGGCGTTGGCAACGTGAATGGTGCCTCTCCCTGGTGTAGCAACGTGAATGGTGCCTTGATTGGCGTTGCAACTTGGTTGGCACCAAGACTTGGTGCCTAGCCAAGTAACCTTTCCTGGCGTTGTTGCCAAACACGCCAATGCTTCCTAGCTCAACAACGTGCTCGAGCTCTCCTTTTGGTGCCAAATTGCTTGCTACGTTGCCAAGGAACACGCCTTCATAACTTGGAGTTGGCAACGTGCATCTCATTTTCCTGGGCCAAGTTTGCTTGTGTGGCGTTGCCTAGGGACACGCCTATGGTTCCTGGCGTTGGCAACGCCCTCGAGCTCCTCTTCAAGGCTCCATTGTTGCTTTCTGGCGTTGCCTTGAACACGCCAATGATAGTGGCGTTGGCAACGTGGTTGAGCTCCAAAACTGGTGCATATTTGCTTCCTGGCGTTGCCTTGAAAACGCCATAATAGTGGCGTTGGCAACGTGGTTGAGCTCCAAACTTGGTGCCAAAATTGCTTGTGTGGCGTTGGCAACGCCCTTCTAGAGTTGGCAACGCCAGTTCTCTTCCTCCAGGGCCAAGCTTGCTTGTGTGTGCGTTGGCAACGCCCTTCTAGAGTTGGCAACGCCAGCTTCTCTCCTCCAGGGCAGCTTGCTTGTGTGTGGCGTTGGCAACGCCCTTCTAGAGTTGGCAACGCCCAGATTTGCTTCTCCAGGCTGCCTGGCGTTGCCTTCAACAACGCACCACATTCCTCAAGTTGGCAACGCCAACTTTGCTTCCAAGGCATCCTGGCGTTGTCCATAAAAACGCACACTATCTCCAAGTTGGCAACACCAACTTCTTCTTTCCCAGCTTGCATCATTCTTGCTTCCATGCTTTCTTGTTTCATCACCTATCATCAACAAGGGAAATAGCTTCAAAGTCTTACCAATTCATGCAATAAAATTCATGAGATTCATTCATACTCATTCATATATGCATTCCTTAAATCATTTGCATGAATTTGGCTAGAATCACATGTTCCTTGGTATTCTCATGCATGAAGATAGAACTCATAAAAGACTTGTTTATTTAGAGAAAATGAGTGAGATTTAAGCTAAAACCAACTAAACTAACTAGCTAATATAACAAATATGCAATTGCATCACAACACCAAACTTAAAGTGTTGCTTGTCCTCAAGCAAAATATAGAAACTTTGTCACAAGAATCTAAGATGTAAGACTTGAATGTTCTTCCAGAGAGTAATTTTTCATTGAGCATGTCATCCTCACTTGTGTGGTCATTAATTTATTGTAATTGAACACAACTATTCAACTTTTTCAATTAAAATGCTTGCTTCACTACTAAATTGGTTAACTTCACTAGACTTCTTTCATACTTTAGCACATGACCCTTGAACCATTCTTTCCTTGATGCTTCTCTTCTTTTTTTATATTCCCCTTTTTTCATTTCAAATGAGCTTGAAATCTTGTCTTAAGGCGGCTCTTTAGCATAAGCTTTCAATCAACAATCCCAAACCAGTTGGTTCAAGTTGTTAAGTGTTGAGACACTCTTAAAGATTTACTAACTCAAGCCTCTCTCCTTAACACATTCAATCACAGGCATATAACATTGAAATTTTGTTTGGATAGTGGTGTCCAGCACCTCTTGGGTTGCTAAATGTTCTGTCATAGAGCTACTCTTGATTGTGGGTTTTCAATCGATAATCCCGAGTTAGTTAACTCAAGTTATCGGGTGATGAAGCACCCCTCGGATTTACTGGCCCAAGTATGTCTCTTAACATCAATCACCACAGACACATATCCAAATTTTGTCATTGATGCCTAGCCTTTCATTCTTTGTACTCTATTTTCTTTATTGTCAAGGTTATTTGTGCTTTTACTGATAAAGTCCTTGTGATCCTTAACCGAACTAGTCTTGTATTAGCAAGCATTCTTTTGAATTTCTTGAACATTGCTTCTTTCACAATAAATATACTAGCACTTTTCTTATGGGACAACATGATCCTTTTTAAGCTAGATTTCTCTCTGTTCTTACTCAAACTACATCTTTTATTCCATTGACAAGTAAAAGTACTTAAGACAAGCAACCATTCCAAACTTGTGAGTAGTGATGCATGGAATGGGCAACATAAAAGATAATGCTTCAAAGAAAAAAAATGCATCTTAGAAGGTATACCATATTTCAGACATACATCTTCTTTATTTAATAAAACATAAAGAAAAACAAAGGAACTTCACCACCTTTAGTCTTCATGTCCCTTTTCCCTTGCTTGATTCTCCTTGCTTTCCTTTGCCCTTTGGATCTTCTTTCTTTTTCTTTCTCAACTCTCCTTGTTGCTTTGTTGTTGCATCTCCCTTTGGATCTTCTTTCTTTTTGCTTCTCCGTTCTCCTTGTTGTTGTGTTGTTGCATCCCTCTCTTCTCTTTGCCACACTCCTTGGCTTATCATTGTCTCATTTAGCCTTTGTTGATTAAATCTCACCCTTGCAAGTTCCTGCTCTTCAAATATCTTGCGAGCTTCATTAAAGGTTTTAATTTGTGGGTTGAGTAATGGGGTGTGGAGCAGAGGTAACTGAGCTTTTCTTGGGTGCATATATCATAGTCAAGTCTGTCCTTGTGTCTGGCTTCCCTGAACATTCTGCTTTCATTGAAATCTTTGTGAAATGCATTATGTCTAGCATCCAATCTATGGAGAAGTTCTCTTTGCTGAGCTTGCTCTATCCTTAGTTGAGCTTGTTCTTGTATTACTTTCTCCATGGCTCTTTCATGTTCCATAGTTGAATTGTTGATGGCTTCCTGCATCTTGGCATATTGTTCTTGTTGTAACTCCATCATGTGTGCTTGGTATTCATTTTGTTGGTTCATCCATTGAACTTGAACCCCTCTTTGTTGATCCATCAATTGCCAAAGGTCCCTTTGTTGTTGAGCTTGTTCCTCTTGGCTTCTTTGAATTTGTGAATATTGCCCAGAAATTCCTTCCAAGGCGGCTTGGAGTTGGTTCATGTTCAAGGTATGAGGTTCTTCCATTTCTTGAGGCTCCTCCTCTTGTCTCGCTTCTTTCCTTTTCTTCCTTCTTGCTAAAGGTTGCCTTTCCAATTGGGTTGTGGTGATGAACTCCAACCTTTCTCGAGTAAGAGGTTTTCCAACAGAGACCAAATCAGTTTCTCCAAATTCTTCCAGAGGCACTCCAGCTTCTTCACATAGGCGCAGAATGGTGCTAGGATATCCTAGCCAGCTGTCCTGTTTGACTTTTTGAGCTATGTCAATGATGTTCTTGGCTATAATGTCTCCAACATTGATTTCTCCTCCTTTCATTATACAATGGATCATTATTGCTCTATTCACCGTTACCTCAGAATTATTTGAAGTGGACATCAATGATCTCCTCACTATGTCATGCCATCCTTTTGCTTGAGGTATGAGATCACCTCTCCGAAGTTTGAGTGGTTGTCCATGTGAATCCAGCACCCAATCCGTGCCTATTCTGCATAAGTCACTCACCACATCCACATATCTTGGGTCATTTTCAACCCTTTCTTCATAGCTAGCTCGTTTGAACTGTTTTGCCTTGACCTTTAGCACCCTGTTGATGGTGTCCGGGCTAAAATCAACACTCACACCTCTTACATAACTCATGTATGGTTCTTCATCATCATATTCTCTTATCACATTAGTGTAGAACTCATGGATGAGAAGCATGCTCACTTCTTGAGGTTGATCACAGAGAAGCTCCCATCCCCTTTTTCTGATTATTTTTTGTATCTCAGGGTATTCATCTTTTCTTAGCTTGAAAGGTAACTCCGGAACAACATCTTTGCTTGACATCCAACTAAAGATCCGCTCATTGTGTTTGGATTTGAATCTTCTTTGATCAAATTCATCTTCTCTCCTATCCCTTGATGATGAGGCCATTGAGATTCACTTGCAAGGTTGAATCTCCCACACCAAACTTAGATGAATGCTTGTCCTCAAGCACAAGGAAAATGGTTGTGAATGGGAGATATATGATACAATGTGGCTTAGGTGAGCTAGAAAATGATGGTGAGGAGGGTGGGTGTTCGGTTATGTGAGGGGATGTGTGCTTCAGAATTTTGTTGGGTAAAGATTAGGTTAAGGTAGAATATGGGAAACATGGAATAGGTTGGAGGTTGAGTATATGGGTAATATTGAGGGTATGGGGGGTAGAAGAATGAGTGATGAAAAGTGAGGTTTGATGAATGTGGTTGAAGTATTTAAAGTGAATTTGGTGGGATGCATGGTTCTAGTGGTTTCGTAGAATGCATGGTCTGGTCGGATGCATGGGGAGCATGCTTCCTTGTGCCCAATGCATGTTGAGTTCACATCTTTCCAATGCACAAAGTTCAAACTCATGTGACTCCAATGCATCCGTGACCTCCTCCAAGATTCCCCATCATTTCTTTCTTTCTTTCATTATATGCTTCCAAGATTCCCCATCACTTCTTTCTTTCTTTCCTGCAACAAAATTCCAAAAGCTTGAGATTCTTAAAGTGACATTAATAGCTAAAAACTTATGATGATATTCCTATGCAAAATTGACTAAACTAAAATTAAAATTTATGATTTGATTCCCTAATCTAATTTTTTCTAGCATTATAATGTAAGTAAAGACACCAAACTTAGTTTGTGACTAAGTGTTCTATGGAATTAATTCCAAAGATAGCCACATCAAACTTAGTATTTTACCTCATTATATGCTATTTCACGTTCTTTTTTTTTTTAACTAAAATAGATGACTATACTTTCATAGTCTAGCATTTTCGTGTATGTATGGACACCAAACTTAGTTTGTGGCTAAGTGTTGTAGAACACACTTTTGCCATTACTTCAAGATTGGCCACACCAAACTTAGTGCCTTGCATACACCATGTACTAGTCTACTTAATCATTATTGACTACTAAAGTATGAAAATAAAAGACTCCCTGTGCATGGGTTGCCTCCCATGAAGCGCTTTGTTTATTGTCCTTAGCTCGACACTGCAGCTTCTTTGCTCATGTTAAGAGTTGCACACTCTCTTCCTTGCTCCAAGGGCCACCAAAATAGTGCTTCACCCTATGTCCATTAGCTGTGAAGGTTTGCTTTGAGGCTTCATCAAGTAATTCAACATAGCCATGAGGTGATACTTTGGTGATGGTGTATGGACCAGTCCATCTAGACCTCAGCTTCCCAGGGAAGATCTTCAATCTTGAGTTGAATAACAACACCTTTTGGCCCGGTTCGAATGTTCTTTGAGAGATCCTCTTATCATGCCATCTCTTTGCTCTCTCCTTGTATATTTTGGCATTGTCATATGCCTCCAATCTGAACTCCTCAAGTTCATTGAGTTGTAGCAACCTCTTCTCTCCTGCTGCTTGAGCATCTAAATTCAGAAGTTTGGTGGCCCAAAAGGCCTTATGTTCAAGCTCCACAGGGAGGTGGCATGCCTTTCCATACACCAGCTGAAATGGAGATTTTCCTATGGGTGTCTTGAAGGCTGTCCTATATGCCCAAAGTGCATCATCCAGCTTCCTAACCCAATCCTTTCTTGTTGTTCCCACAGTTTTCTCCAAGATCCTTTTTAGCTCTCTGTTGGCAAGTTCAGCTTGCCCATTGGTTTGAGGGTGATATGGTGTGGCCACTTTGTGAGTAACACCATATTTGTGGAGTAAAGAATTGAGTTGCTTGTTGCAAAAGTGGCTTCCCCCATCACTTATAAGTCCTTTGGGCACTCCAAATCTAGTGAAGATGTTCTTCTTGAGGAATTGCAAGACCACGTTGGTATCACATGTGGTGGTGGCTATTGCTTCACCCATTTGGAGACATACTCTACTGCTACCAAGATGTATTTGAATGTGTAGGATGGAGGAAAAGGTCCCATGAAATCTATTCCCCACAAATCAAAGAGTTCCACTTCCAAAATGAACTTCTGAGGCATCTCATTTTTCTTTGACAAACCCCCTGTTCTTTGACATTCATTGCAATGGCTCACAAACTCTCTAGCATCCTTGAAGATTGAAGGCCAATAGAAACCACTTTGAAGGACCTTTGCAGCCGTTCTTTCAGCTCCAAAATGACCACCATAACTAGAGTTGTGACAATGCCATAGTATGTTCTTCATCTCATCCTCTGACACACATCTTCTTATCATTCCATCTGGGCATCTTTTGAACAAGAATGGTTCATCCAAAAGAAGAACTAGCCTCATGCAAAGCTTCTTAACTTGTTGTCTTGTGTACTCTTGTGGAATGATTCTTCCTGCCTTGTAGTTGGCCATGTCTGCAAACCAAGGGACATGTTGAATGTGCAAGAGGTGTTCATCTGGAAATTCTTCATTTATTGATGGAAGGTTGTCTTGGCATGCATCTTGTGGTACCCTTGATAAGTGATCAGCAACTTGATTTTCACTGCCCTTTCTATCTTTGATCTCAATGTCAAACTCTTGTAGGAGTAGCACCCATCTGATTAGCCTTGGTTTGGCATCCTGTTTTGACATAAGATACTTAATAGCAGCATGGTCAGTATACACTAAGACTTTAGATCCAATCAAATATTGTCTAAACTTATCAAAAGCATATACCACGGCTAGTAACTCTTTCTCTGTTGTGGTGTAGTTTCTTTGAGTTTCATTCAATACCTTACTTGCATAGTAGATAACATGAAGCTTCTTTTCCTTCCTCTGCCCCAACACAGCACCAATTGCAAGGTTACTTGCATCACACATGAGTTCAAAAGGTAGTCCCCAACTTGGGGGTGTGATGATTGGTGCTGTGGTGAGCTTAGCCTTTAGAGTTTCAAAAGCATGTTTGCATTCATCATCAAAGATAAAAGGATTGTCTACCACCAACAAATTGCTTAGTGGCTTTGCTATTTTGGAAAAATCTTTGATGAATCTCCTATAGAAACCAGCATGTCCTAAGAAACTTCTAACGGCTTTCACACTAGTTGGCAAAGGAAGTTTTTCTATAATTTCTACTTTTGCCTTGTCAACTTCTATACCCTTTCTTGAAATTTTGTGACCAAGAACAATGCCTTCGGGTACCATGAAATGGCACTTCTCCCAATTCAAAACTAAATTGGTTTCTTGGCACCTTTTCAAGACTAGGGTAAGATGATGCAAGCAAGTATTGAAGGAATCACCAAAAACAGAGAAATCATCCATAAAGACTTCAATAAATTTTTCTACCATGTCCGAGAAGATTGATAGCATGCATCTTTGAAAGGTAGCTGGGGCATTACACAGTCCAAATGGCATTCTCCTATATGCAAAGACTCCAAAGGGGCAAGTAAAGGACGTCTTCTCTTGATCCATGGGGTCAACCACTATCTGATTATACCCAGAATACCATCAAGAAACAATAATAAGCATGGCCAGCCAACCTTTCAAGCATCTGATCAATGAAAGGTAGAGGGAAGTGATCTTTCCGTGTGGCATCATTCAGCCTCCTATAGTCTATGCACATCCTCCACCCTGTCACTGTTCGTGTTGGAATAAGCTCATTCTTCTCATTAACAATGACAGTCATCCCCCCTTTCTTAGGCACTACTTGCACTGGACTGACCCATGGGCTGTCAGATATAGGGTAGATGATCCAGCCTTACACAACTTCAGGACTTCCTTTTGAACAACCTCCTTCATTGTGGGATTCAATCTTCTTTGAGGTTGTACCATTGGTTTGGAATTCTCCTCTAGAAGTATCTTGTGCATGCATACAGCAGGGCTTATGCCTTTCAAGTCATCAATGGTCCATCCCAACGCCTCTTTATGAGCTTTCAAAACCAAAGGAGCTTTTCTTCTTCCTCTGCATTCAATGTGGAATTGATGATCACTGGGAAGCTATCCTTCTCCCAAGGAATGCATATTTAAGATGAGGGGGTAGTGGTTTCAACTCTTGTTGTGGTGCCTCTTCTTTGGTAGCTTCACTTGGTTCCTCTGATGCTTCCAATTTGTTCTCTTCTTGTCCCTTGATGTTATGGACTTCCTCTTGTTTCATTTGATGGTTTGTGTCAAGCACTTCTTCAACCAAAGAATCTACTACATCAATCCTCATGCAATTTTCTTTCTCAACAGGGTGTTGCATTGCTTTGAAGACATTTATGGTCATTTGCTCATCATGCACTCTGAAAATCATCTCTCCTTTTTCCACATCAATGATTTTTCTAGCTGTAGCCAAAAAGGGTCTACCAAGAATGACTGAATTGTTTCCCTCTTCATCCATGTCTAGGACCACAAAATCAGCTCGGAATATGAAGTTTCCCACCTTCACCAAGAGGTTCTCAACTACTCCATTTGGTATTTTGATGGATCTGTCAGCAAGTTGGAGTGACATCCTTGTGGGTTTAAGCTCTTCAATCATCATTTTCTTCATCATGGTAAGGGGCATTAAGTTAATGCTTGCTCCCAGATCACAAAGTGACTTGTCAACAGCCATGCTCCCAATCGTGCAAGGTATGAGAAAGCTGCCAGGGTCTTTGAGTTTTGGAGGTAACCCTTTTTGAATGATGGCACTGCACTCTTGATTGAGAATCACCGTTTCTTTTTCTTGCCAACTTCTCTTCTTGGTGATCAATTCCTTAAGAAACTTTGCATATAATGGCATCTGTTCCAGAGCTTCTGCCAAGGGATGTTGATTTCAAGTTTCTTGAAGATTTCTAAGAACCTTGGGAATTGTTGGTCTTTTGCTCCTTTGTGTATCCTAGTTGGGTATGGAAGCTTGGGTACATAAGCTTTTACTCCTTCATTTTTGTTTTCTTGTTGTGGATCACACTCCCCTTGCTATCACGGTTGCTTCTTTGTCCAGGTGGGTTGCTTTGTGGCTTGACAACTTCTTTGCCTTTGTTAGATGTTGAACCCTTTTCTTCATCTTGCCTTTCCACATGTGCTTCCACTGTGTCTTGCTCTTTGGGTTTTGTTGCTTCTTTATTCGAACTTTCACCAACTACCTTGCCACTTCTTAACTGCAGAGCCTTACATTCTTCTCTTGGGTTGGGTATTGTGTCACTTGGGAGAACATTGGTTGGTCTCTCGGCTTGTTTGGCTAATTGTCCCACTTGTCTCTCAATGTTCTTCATGATGACCTCATGTTCCTTGTGTCCCTTAGCTAAGGCTTGAGTGGTTTGAGCAAGTGCTTGCAAGGTTGCTTCAAGACTTGAGATTCTAGTTTCATGATGGTCAATTGGGGGTATGATGGGGGTTGATTGTTGTTGGAAGTTGTTGGGTGGATTAGTGTGGTAATTTTGTGAGTTGGATGATGGTGCAGAGAAGTTATTTTGGTGAGTTTGTGAGTTATGATGGGGTGGTTGATATGTGTTTTGTGTTTTTCTATATTGGTTAGTGTTGTTGGCATGGTGATTTTGGTTGTTTGGGTTACGGGTTTGATTGTGGTTGCTATTCTTTTGCCAATGGTTTTCACCCCACTTTAGATTGGGATGATTTTTCCAAGATGGGTTGTATGTATCACCATGAAATTCATCCTGAGAATTTGAAGTATTCTGCATGTACTGGACTTGTTCTTGTGGTTGTTCAACATTGGTCCCTTCACCTTGGTTCCATTCAAGCAATGGTTGATTTGTTGTGTTCACTGCTGCAAGTTGCAAACCATCCATTCTCTTTGTTATCATCTCCATTTGTTGTTGGATTTGTTGGTGCATTAACTTATTTTGTGCCAAAATAGCATCAACACCTTCAAGCTCCATTACACCTTTCTTTGGGGTCGGATTATGCTGCCTCTCTGATGAGTAATAATATTGATTGTTTGCCACAATCTCAATGAGGTCTTGGGCTCCTCGGCAGTTTTCATCATGTTGAGTGATCCTCCTGATGAGTAATCTAGTCCCTTCCTTGGTTCGAAGCTTAAGCCTTTATAGAAGTTTTGGAGCTTAACCCAATCACTAAACATGTCAGGGGGACATCTTCTCATTAGTGCTTTATACCTTTCCCAGGCTTCATACAATGACTCCCCTTCCATTTGCCTAAAAGTCTGAACCTCTGTCTTCAACTTGATGATCTTTTGAGGTGGGTAGAACTTTGCTAGAAATTTGCTCATCACTTCATTCCAATCATTGAGGCTTTCCTTGGGGAATGATTCTAGCCATTGAGTGGCTTTATCCCTCAAAGAGAATGGAAATAGCAACAACTTGTAGACATCTGGATGCACTCCATTTGTCTTCACTGTATTGCATATCCTCAAAAAGACAGAGAGATGTTGATTTGGGTCTTCAAGAGGTCCCCCTCCATAAGAGCAATTGTTCTGTACCAAAGTGATGAGCTGAGGTTTTAACTCAAAGTTATTGGCCTGAACATTTGGTGTAGCAATACTGCTTCCACAATGTCTTGGGTCAGGGATGGTATACGAGGATAACACCCTTCTAGCTTGTCCACCATTATTGTTGACCCCTCCAGGAGGATTTTGCATCTCATCCTCCATGACTTGATCTTCTCCCTCTGATTCCTCTGACCCTTCTTCACCAACTATGAACTTTCCTCTTTCTGCTCTCCTTATCCTTCGGAGGGTTCTCTCGTCCTCAATATTACATCTACTAGCTCCTGACATACACAAACAAAACCAAAATCACAAGTGAGACACTCTAAAACTAGAGTGAAATTGGGGTTAGTGAAACAAAGTATCAAACAGTTAGTGGGCTTAACAAAAACACAAAGAAAATGCTTAATCTAAACCACCTTTCACTTAATCATTGTCAATCTTTCCAATCCCCGACAACGGCGCCAAAAACTTGATACGTAAAAATTTGATTTCACGTACAACCGGCAAGTATACCAGGTCGTATCAAGTAATAAGACTCACAAAGAGTGAGGTCGATCCCACGGAGATTGGTAGATTAAGCAACTTTAGTTAAATGGTAGATTTAGTCAAGCAAACATAGTTTTGATTTCATGAGCATTTTGATTTTTGAATATAATTGCAAGAATGTAAATGACACAGAATGTAAAGAACTAGAAGATAGAAATAAAGTGAAAGTAAATAACGGAAACTTAAATTGCAAGAAACTTAAATGACATCAAAAGTAAATTGCAATAAAATAAAGTGCTGAATTCTAAAGAGCAAGAGAGTAAGAAATAAAGAAACAGAATGTAAATGGCAAGAATAATAAATTGCAAGAATGTAGAAGGAAGTGGGTAATGGGTTTTCAAACACTAAGAACAAAAGAAATGAGAATTAATGATAGAGAGGATCATTAGGGATCAGAGATGCACGTTTTCATGAATTGATGTTAGTCAAATCCCTTTCAATCATGGGTATAGATCCATGGCAAGTGGGTGATTAAATCCCAATCTCTTGGTGATTCAATCTCTCTCAACATAACCAATTGCCACTCTCGTGATCTAATTGTTCATGAGAAGAGATGAAGCTCAATTTTAATCCAGCCACACAATTCCCTTAATCTCAACCAAGGAGAGTTACATCTCACATACTAACCAAGGTGTGTTGATTAAGGAAATCATGAAAGGATGAACTCTAAACTGAATTATGTGGCTCATTCCTCAAATTCACCACATAATTCATATAGATTAACCCCTCTCTCGATGGTGGTTGAATCTTTGAAGAGCAAGAGTTCCCTCTTTAGATCAACCACTAGAATTGGGAAGGAGAAGATGGGTTCACCAATTCATTCCAACAAACAGAGCTCCTCCCCCTAATGAAAGTGGGGTTTAGTGAGTCATTGCTCCAAATTCAACAACAATTGACATAAATGAAAATTAAACTAAATTGCAAAGAAAGATGAAGAAGAATAATGAAATGCTTAAAGATTAAGAAAATGAAGAAGAGAAGTTCCAAGAGGAAAAGTGTTCTCCGGGTATCCTCCCGGAAGTGCTAACAAGTAAAAGTGCTAAAAGTATGAAAAAGTTCTAAGTGTCCAAAAGTGTGTAAAAGTCCTCTACAAGTACACCAATCTCTTCTATTTATACTACTCCCAAAACTTCTTCAGAGATCTTCAATTTGGGTTAGCAATGTGGGCTTTCTCATTGTTGCATTCTTGGTTCAATTGAAGAAGTTGTTGGCCTTTGTGATGAATAGGGGAAGCAAAGCAAGTTGGCAACCATTCTGGTCCATTGAGGGGCGTTATTGGCAATAACTCCAGGCTTAATGCAAGTTGGCAACGTGCATGACATTTTCCTGGAAGTGAAGTATGAGACTTGGGCGTTACTAGCCCAAGTTGTTGCTAACAACTTGCTTTTCCTCTTCTTGGCTCTACTTTCATGCTAAATGTAGCCCAGAATTTGAGTGTCAACCTTCTGCCTCAATATGGACTATTATACATCATTGGAAAGCTCTTGATGTCTATTTTTCAATGCCACTGGAATCACCTCAATTGGACTTTCCTAGCTCAAGTTATGCTTCCTCAAAGAAGGTAAGGTCAAGCTGCCAAGTTGTTGCCAAAAACGCACCTTCACTCCCAAGTTGGCAACGTGCTCGTGCCTAGCCTCCCAAGGCAGGGGCTTGGGGCTGGCGTTGTTGCAAAACACGCCCCCTTCCTATCACGTTGGCAACGTGCTCGTGCCCCCCTCCAGGGCTCATCTCTAGCCTTCTTGAATTTCACTTCATGTTCTTGTTTTTAGGGCCTAAAGATGACTCTTGTTTGGCTTCAATTTTGTGCTCCACCATAAACTATCATATATGGTTGGAAAGCTCTGAATGTTAGCTTTCCAACGCAACTGGAAGCATTCAATTTGGATCTCTGTAGCTCAAGATATCTTCCATTGAAGATGACATGGTCAGGCTGCCTTGTTGGAGTTGTTGTGGATAACGCCCATACATTCCAAGTTAGCAACGTGCATCACCATTTCCTGGCGTTGTTGATGAACACTCCTTCTCTTCAGCACGTTGGCAACGTGCTCGAGCCTTTCTCAAGGCTCCATGTTTGCTCCCTGGCGTTGGCAACGTGCATGGCAAGGCTTTGGGCGTTGGCAACGTGCATGGCAAGGCTTGTGGCGTTGGCAACGTGGTTGGTGCGGCTTGTGGGCGTTGGCAACGTGCATGGCAAGGCTTGTGGGCGTTGGCAACGTGGTTGGTGGGGCTTGTGGGCGTTGGCAACGTGGTTGGTGCGGCTTGTGGGCGTTGGCAACTTGGTTGGCACCAAGACTTGGTGCCTAGCCAAGCAACCATTCCTGGCGTTGTTGCCAAACACGCCAATGCTTCCTAGCTCAACAACGTGCTCGAGCCCCCCCTTTTGGTGCCAAAATTGCTTGCTACGTTGCCAAGGAACACGCCTTCATAACTTGGAGTTGGCAACGTGCATCTCATTTTCCTGGGCCAAGTTTGCTTGTGTGGCGTTGCCTAGGGACACGCCTATGGTTCCTGGCGTTGGCAACGCCCTCGAGCTCCTCTTCAAGGCTCCATTTGTTGCTTGGCGTTGCCTTGAATACGCTGGTTCCTGCGTGCAACGCCAGCTTCTCTTCCTCCAGGGCCAAGCTTGCTTGTGTGTGGCGTTGGCAACGCCCTTCTAGAGTTGGCAACGCCCAGATTTGCTTCTCCAGGGCTGCCTGGCGTTGCCTTCAACAACGCACCACATTCCTCAAGTTGGCAACGCCAACTTTGCTTCCAAGGCATCCTGGCGTTGCCTCCAACAACGCACTACATTTCTCAAGTTGGCAACGCCAACTTTGCTTCTTGGTTGCCTGGCGTTATCCATAAAAACGCACACCATCTCCAAGTTGGCAACGCCAACTTCTTCTTTCCCAGCTTGCATCACTCTTGCTTCCATGCTTCCTTGTTTCATCACCTATCATCAACAAAGGAAATGGCTTCAAAGTCTTACCAATTCATGCAATAAATTTCATGAGATTCATTCATACTCATTCATGTATGTATTCTTTAAGTCATTTGCATGAATTTGGCTAAAATCAACATATTCCTTGGTGCTCTCATGCATGAAGATAAAACTCATAAAAGGACTTGTTTATTTAGAGAAAATGAGTGAGATTAAGCTAAAACTAACTAAACTAACTAGCTAATATAACAAATATGCAATTGCATCACAACACCAAACTTAAAGTGTTGCTTGTCCTCAAGCAAAAAATATAAAAACTTTGGCACAAGAATCTAAGATGTAAGACTTGAATGTTCTTCCAGAGAGTAATTTTTCATTGAGCATGTCATCCTCACTTGTGTGGTCATTAATTTATTGTAATTGAACACAACTATTCAACTTTTTCAATTAAAATGCTTGCTTCACTAGACTTCCCTGTATAGTTAGTTGTACTATTGGTGGTGTAGTAATTTATGATTGCATGTGTGATTTGGGAGCATGTGTTAGTATAATGCCTTTTGCTTCCCTAGTCAGTTTTTGTGTTGGCAGATAAAAGCATTATTACAGTAGCTGTAGTTGCTGAAGATGTTTTTGGTGAACATTAAAGGGCTCACTTTCCCAATCGATTTCTATATCTTGGAGATGCCCAATAATGACTCAGATAAGCCATCATCAATCCTACTTGGCAAACCATTCCTGAAGACATCAAAATTCAAATTAGATACTTTTTCAGGAACATATTCTTTTGAAATAGATGGCCGAATGGTAATCTTCAATTTGAATGGAGTCAAAAATAACCCTCCAGAAGATCATTCTATCTTCCAGTGTGATATCATAGATGAAACTGTAGCTGAAATTCACCATGAAGAGTTGGAAGAACAGTACACAGAACAAGGTCCAAGTGTGGGGACTCTATTAACTGACAATAAGGGCACTTCAGCATTTTCACAAGCTCCAGACAATCCAGAGCCTGCCCATGACCAGAAGATAGAGTTAAAACCTCTCCCTCCATATCTCAAATACGCTTATCTTGAAGATGGGCAGAAGTTTCCAGTTATTATTGCACAAGACCTCACTCCTGAACAGGAAGAGCAGTTACTTAGTGTGCTGAGGAAGCACAAGAAAGCAATTGGGTGGAGTTTGGCAGACATAGTAGGCATCAACCCTCAAGTATGTGAGCACAGAGTATTTTTAGAGGAAGGAGCAAGATCTGTCTGCCAACCGCAAAGAAGACTGAATCCCTCTATTTTGGAAGTTGTCAAAAAGGAAGTGACCAGACTATTGGAAGCAGGTATCATTTATCCCATTTCAGACAGTGAATGGGTTAGCCCAGTACAAGTGGTGCCCAAGAAGTCTGGAGTCACTACAGTGAAGAATGAGCATGGAGAGCTCATAGCAACCAGAGTACAGAACGCTTGGAGAGTCTGCATTGATTACAGGCGTCTCAACCAAGCCATCCGTAAGGATCACTACCCACTTCCATTCATTGACCAAATGCTGGATCGCCTGTCAGGTAAATAACATTATTGCTTTCTAGATGGTTACACAGGTTACTTCCAGATTCATATAGCTCCTGAGGATCAGGAAAAGACTACTTTTACATGTCCTTTTGGGACTTATGCTTACAAGAGAATGCCCTTTGGCCTGTGCAATGCACCAACCACTTTCCAAAGGTGCATGATGATTCTTTTCTCTGATCTGATTGAGGACTGTATGGAAGTTTTTATGGATGATTTTATCATTTATGGTGATTCTTTTAGCCTTTGCTTAGATGGATTATCTAGAGTATTAGATAGATGTGTCAGTACAAACCTTGTATTAAATTTCGAAAAATGTCACTTTATGATAAAACAAGGGATTGTACTAGGGCATGTTGTCTCTAATACTGGCATTTCTGTAGACCCAGCAAAGGTGAATGTTATTTCTAGTTTACCTTACCCCTCTTCTGTGAGGGAAGTCCGTTCGTTCCTTGGCCATGCAGGTTTTTACAGGAGATTTATTAAGGACTTCAGTAAGGTAGCACTTCCCTTATCCAGATTACTGCAGAAGGATATTGAGTTCGAGTTCAGTGAGGATTGCAGACAAGCGTTTGATAAGGTGAAGACCAACCTGACTCAAGCTCCAATTGTGAGAGGATTAGACTGGAGCCAGCCATTTGAAATCATGTGCGATGCTTCCAACCATGCAGTAGGAGCAGCATTGGCTCAGCGTGAAGGTAAGGATCCTTTTGTTATTGCTTATGCGTCTAAGACTTTAGACGCTGCCCAGTCCAATTATACTACTACTGAAAAAGAGCTTCTTGCTATTGTTTTTACTCTGGATAAATTCCGAGCTTATTTACTTGGTACTAGAGTAGTAGTGTATTCGGACCATGCAGCTTTAAAGTATCTATTAGTTAAAAAGGAGTCCAAACCAAGGCTCATACGTTGGATACTGCTGTTACAAGAATTTGATTTAGAAATAAAGGATAGGAGTGGTAACCAGAATCTAGTGGCAGACCACTTGAGTCGCCTTGAGCACATTAAGGATGATTCTACTCCTATAGATGATAATTTTCCATTTGATAACCTACAAGCAGTATCTGAGGTAGCACCTTGGTACGCACCTGTAGCTAATTATCTAGTTAGTCGCACATTTCCTCCACACTTTTCTAAGCATCAAAGGGATAAGCTGAAAAGCGAATCTAAATATTATATATGGGATGACCCATATTTATGGAGATGTGGCACTGATCAGGTAATTAGACGTTGTGTGCCTCAATCAGAATTCCAGTCTATTCTAGAGACCTGTCACTCCTCTGAGAGTGGGGGACATTTTGGCCCTCAAAGAACAGCTAGAAAGATCTTAGACTGTGGATTCTGGTGGCCTACTCTTTTTAGAGACGCTACTGAGTTTTGCAAATCTTGTCTCCCATGCCAAAAATTTGGTAATATATCCAGGAGGGATGAGATGCCTCAACAAATTATGCTTTTCTGTGAATTTTTTTATGTTTGGGGCATTGACTTCATGGGTCCGTTTCCAAATTCTAATGGTTATTTTTATATATTGTTAGCTGTGGATTACATTTCCAAATGGGTGGAAGCAATTCCTACCCGCACTGATGATGCTAACACTGTTGTTTCCTTTGTGAGAAACCATATTATTTGCCACTTTAGATCACCACGAGCAATCGTGAGCGATCAAGGCACCCATTTTTGTAACAAGAGACTAACAGGACTAATGAAGAAGCATGGGATTATTCATAAGGTTGCAACAGCATACCATCCTCAGACCAATGGGCAAGCCGAGATGTCAAACAGAGAGATAAAGCGTATCTTGCAAAAGATAGTCAAACCTCATAGAAAAGACTGGAGCACCAGGCTACAAGATGCACTATGGGCATACAGGACAGCATATAAAACACCCATTGGGATGAGTCCTTTCCGCTTAGTTTATGGAAAAGCTTGTCATCTCCCAGTTGAAGTAGAGCACAGAGCCTTTTGGGCAGTCAAGGAGTGCAACATGGGAATTGAGCAAGTTAGAGCTGAAAGGAAGTTGCAACTGCAAGAACTGGAGAACCTTTGCCTAGAAGCTTACGAGAACTCAAGAATATACAAGGAGAAGATGAAGGCTGTTCATGATCAGCACATCAAGAGAAAAGAGTTCCAACCTGGGGATTTGGTCTTCCTTTACAAATCTCAACTGAGGCTCATGCCAGGCAAGTTGAGATCAAGATGGGATGGTCCATACAGAGTAGAGAAGGCCGAACCATATGGAGTTTATCACCTATGCCACCCTTCAAGCCCTGAACTTATCAAAGTTAATGGACAACGTCTGAAGCTGTACCATGGAGAGAAGATGCAGAAAAACAAAGAGCTTGAGATCTTCCTCTTGGAAGATCCCCATATAGCAGAAGTTTGAGCTAGTGGAGCGTCCAACTTACGGACGTTAAAGCAAAGTGCTAGGTGGGAGACAACCCACCATGGTATGATCGTTCTTTTCTTTCTATTTTTAGTTTTTTCTAGTCAATAACTCTTCTCTTTATTAGTACTTTCATGCATCTGCATTTGCGTACTTTTATAAAAAAAATGGAAGTTGCGCGACGCGACCGCATCAGCGACGCGTCCGCATCGACAGGAGAGGTGAGAAAATAAAAAAAATGAACAGAGAGTTTCGCTGGAGCCTGGCTGGAGGCGTGCCAGTGGCACAAATCGTCCCACGCGACCGCGTCGCTGACGCGTCCGTGTCACATGGGATTCATGGCCTCCCATGCGACCGCGTGCCCTGCTTTTCGACGTAAAAGGGGTGCACAATGAAATATTGTGCGAGAGTGGTGCTGGATTGGTGCTGGACGCACCATCCCTATCACGCGACCGCGTCGCTGACGCGGCTGCATCATCCCTTCTGAATGCGATCGCGTCACCCCAAATTTGGCAAATATATTAACTTGAACAGAGAGTTGTGTGGGCACGAGGCTGTACTCGCGTCATAAGCATCACACGGGTCACGCGACCACGTGACCGACGCGTCCGCGTCAACTAAATTTGAGCGCAATCACGCGAACGCGTGCCCCACGCGACCGCGTCGCTTGCGCCGCACAGCTTGACCAAAACTGCCAAAATATCTTATCTTTCTCTCCTCCAAATCCTAATTTTTCTTTTCCCCCCTTATTTCTTCCTTCTCTCTTCTTCCTTCTATTTCACCTTTCACTCTCTCTCTCTCACCTCCATTAACAAGGTTTTATTTTCTTCTTCCCTCCTTCCTTTTCTATCATTCTTCTTATTTTATATGTTATTTTCTTTTCTTTTCTTTTTCTTTTCATTATCCATATTTTCTTTCTTCTTCTTTCCTTTTTACATGGTTGCTAGAAATTTATTTGAGTCATCATTCCTCATTATATGCTTGTGGATTGTTGCAAATTATTTGGCGATTATATATTATTTTCTTTAAAGGGTTGCTTGCATGTTTGCTTTAATACTTTCTATACCTTATTTACCATGCATGCTATGTGTTTGTGAAAAAGCCCGTATGGCATCATGCACTTTTCTACATTATCCTGTTCTACTACTCAATGCATGTTTTTCACAAATTCCTTTTACTATTTTATTAATTAAATTTAATTGCCAATACAAACATGTTAGTTTGTTACGAAGTGATGCTTGATCTATGCTACTCATGCCCTTGCCGGCATGCCAATAATCATCTTGCATCTACTCACCCTTTCGTGCACTTGTTCTATTTTCTTTCATGATCTTTTCACATGTTGTCATGACCATGTGTTTATTTCATTCCTCTTTACCGTGCACTGTTTATCACTCACTCCATCCCCTTCCTTGCTTTAATTCTTTGGATTTAACTTACTTTCTCTTCCCTTTTTCAGAATGGCCACCAAGAAAGGCAAAGAGAAAGCTACCCCTAAACCCACAGCAAGGAAAGGAACAAAGAGAGCATTAGTGGCCGAGCCTTCTTCAACTGCAGTCAAACCCTCAACAAAAAGAATTAAAAGGATTATCAAGGTTGATGAAAAAGAGAGAGCCTTCCCAGCCAAGAACACCGCACGATTCCCAAATCGCTACTGTGAGCAGATGTTTCTTATTCTGGCAGCTCGAAATTACAACAATGAACACCTTCTTATCCTTCCGCCTCGTATTGCTGAATTTGTTGAACCACAAATTGCACAAAGACATTGGGAATTCTTACAGAGACCGCCTTGACAGGTTAATCTTTCTTGGGTTGTTGAGTTCTACTCCAACTTCCACCTACCGACTCTGCAATTTGTCTATTTACGCCAGAAGCAAGTCCCCATTACAGAAGAGGCCATACAGCAAGCCTTAGATCTCCCACCTGCTCCAGAAGGGTTGGACGTTTTTCAGAAAGCCGCAATCAAGCGCCAGGCATACACCTTTGACTGGGACGCTGTTCTCAGAGTTATCGCTCGACCTGGCAGCAAATGGATCTTCGGATACCATTGTTCCCGTCCTAAGGGAATCTCGGCTTCCACACTTACCTTAGAGGCTCACGTATGGGCACATATTATGTCCCATTACGTCTTCCCGAGTACTCATGAGTCCTCCTTCACCGCAGACATGGCCGTTCTACTATGGTGCATCCTCACAGACCAGCCTCTCAATTTACCATGACATATCCGGAATGCTATGAAATATGTGCAGATCATAGGCAACCTACCTTTCCCCGCATTGGTATCTGATCTTATCTCAGCAGCCGGAGTATCCTACAGAGCTGGAGACACTAAAGCCATTCTTCCACGGGATGATCAGTATGTCCCTAACGGGAGATATCTCAGGCCACAGCTTGCTACTACCAGTCAGTCCATAGAGGATGCTGCAGCTCATCCACCATCTACTAGACAACTGCTGCATCAAATACTGAAGCGGTTGGACCAACATGAAAAGAAAGCAAAGCTCCGAGAGCGCCGCAACCAACACCGATTCAAACACCTTAGGGAGCTGCTTAGAGGAGATTGCAGAGACTCAGACACCCCGGACTCCACTTCCTTCACCAGCACAGGGAGCCATGACGGCCCCGACTGTGGAGACACTGCCACCAGCCTACCATTGTTCCTGACAGATGGCACCGAGGACGGTGCAAAGCCTTAAGTGTGGGGAGGTCGGTCAGTACCTGACTTCCGGAGGTAATTTCTCTTCCATAGCACCAATAAATTAGGATATTTTAGTTAGATTTTCTTTCTTTTATAGAATAGGATAAATTGCATAGTAATAGGTTAGTTTCATGCATGTTCTACTTGATTGAAAAGACAATAAGTTTCTTCTAAAAAGATATCTTTGGAACAAAATTTCACTAATTTTAATCAAAACTTTTATGATAAATTTGCTTGAAGCTGTATTTGGAACATGATTTTTGAGCTAAAAGAACACACAACCTGTGAAGATTTGAGCCTTTATGCATGGTTACATTATTTAACCATAATTATTTTATTCTTGTGTGTTTATTTCTCTATGATTGTAATCTATATTTTGTTTCATCCTATATGTCCAATATTTATTATGTTTATATGCTTGCATGTGATTGAAGCCATTATTTGTTTAAACTCACTTATCCAAATTAAGCCTACCCTTTTTAATTACCTTTGTTAACCACTTTGAGCCTTTAAATCTCATTTTTTCTATATTTTACCACATTACTAGCCTTAAGCGAAAAAAAAAACAATTGTATATCCCAAATTGAATCTTTGGTTAGCTTAAGATAGAATTGTGTATGCTAGTTAAGTATGGGAATTTGTGGGAACAAAAGTCATTAAGGGAATGTGTCATGATAATACAATAGGAATTTGGATACCTACTCATGTGAAACTATAAGAATTATTTATCAATGAATAAATAAGGGGACAAAATTACCCCAATGCTGAATTAAAAATTCAAAGATCAATGCACATATGATAAAATTGATACATGAGTATGGAATGTAAAAGGGAATTATGGGTAGCTAGGTATGAATTCTAAGGTTATATAAAATATATAGGTTGGGTTAAAGCTTGGGTTAATTAAAGATTCAATTTATAAGCTCACTTAACCATATATGTATCCCTACCCTTACCTTGGCCCCATTACAACCTTGAAAAGGCCTCATGATGTTTGCATTGGCATATTAACTGTTGTTGATTGGTTAGGAGAAAAACAAAAGTTAGAAAGCATGATTAGAGAAGGATAGAGTGATTACCCTATACACTAGAGAGATTAGAGCGTACATACATCATCAGTGAGGGTTCAATGCTTGAATTTCCATGTTCCCTACTTTCATGAGCTATCTTCTTGCACTTTTATCTGTCTTACTGTATAATGATAGAATTAGTAGAATTTGATTTGTAATTGTTTTGAAGAGCTTATTTACTTTTGATCAAGTAGGCAAGAATCATATAGTTGCATTCATATATATAGGTTGCATTGCATTGCATGAGTTTCTTCATGTTCATACTTATTTATCTTATCTGCTTCAATTAAGCATGAGGACATGCTAATGTTTAAGTATGGGGAGGTTGATAAACCACTATTTTATGGTTTCTATTGTGTTTAATTGCGTGATTTTATCATGATCCTTACCCACTTATTCATTAATTTAGCATGCATTTATATTTCCTTCCTGAAATTATTACATGGTTGAAAACTGCTTCCTAGAGACTTTTTTTTATTATGCATTTTAGTTCTCCTTTATCCCATTCGATGCCGTAATCTGTGTGTTAAGTATTTCAGGCTTTATAGGGCATGGATGAGTTGGAGAGTGGAAAGGAAGCTAGCAAAAAAATGGAAGGAACACAAGAAATTGAGGAGACAACCAGCGAGAAGTGATGCGGCCGCATGGCTCACACGTTCGCGCGAAAGAGGAGAAATCGCAGTGATGCGGCCGCATGGCTCACGCGATCATGCAGAATGGAAAAACACAAGTGACGCGGAGGCGTGGACGATGCGAACTCGTGGCAAGGAAAAACGCGAATGACGCGTCCGCATGGACGACGCGATCGCATGACATGCGCGATCTGCATAATCTACAGAATTCGCTGGGGGCAATTCCGGGCCCTATCTTAACCCGGTTTTCGGCCCAGAACAGCAGATTAGAGCCAGAGAACATGCAGAAACTAGAGAGAACAATTCATTCTACACAGTTTTAGTTTTAGATCTAGTTTTTACTCCTCCTCTAGGTTTTTCTCTCTACATTCATAGTCTTTAGGATTTTTATTTTTCTATCACTTTTTTCATTGGGATACTGAGAAGAGTTATTACCTCATCAAGACTTCATCATTCTAGTTCGTTTTCTTTACTTGGCTTTACTCTTCCATGTCCTTTGCTTTGTTAATTTTACCATTGGAATATTTTTAGGATTATTTAATACAAGGATTACTTTTATTTTTAATTGATTATTTTTTTTTTATTTACAATGTCTTTCCTTAATTCCTTTTTATATGTTATGAATTTTACATTCACAATGAGTGAGTAGTTCCCTAACTTGATGGGGAGTTGATTGAAAGGAACCCTTGAGTTGGAAGGCTTGAAAGAAAGATTATAATTGGGTTATAGTTGGCTTGCCCTCTAGTCACTAACACCAACCCCTTTTAATTAAGTAGGTTGCAACTTGTGAACGGGCATAACATCCCAACTTGTTTGACTTTCCCTTACCTAGTAAGAGATAACTAAACAGGATAACCTTTAATTATCAATTAATCTAGAGAGTAATCCAACAACAGCGAGGCTTCCAACTAATCAACTTCCAGTCAAGGCTATTATTTACATTATTCAAATTCTCCAATTTAATTCCCTGTTTACTCAACTCAAACCTTTTTGAAAACATCTGATTAATAAAATAGCACACCTTTCTGCAACTCGTTGGGAGACGACCTGGGATTCATACTCCCAGTATTTTAAATTTAAATTTCTGTGACACCTTTCTAAATTGATAAGTGGATTTCTGGTGAGTTAAGAACTATACATGCAACGTATATATTTTAATAATTTTTAATTCACCAATTTCTGCCCCATCAATATGGTTCAGGAATTCTACTCTAATCTGTGGCAAACAGACAGGCAGAGAATAGCTGGAACCGCCTTCTATAACTATCGGACCTTGGTCAAAGGGAAGATTATTCACCTTCACCCTGACAAAATCAGGGAGATCTTTAAGCTACCTCAGCTGAAAGATGACTCAGAGTCCTTTAATAGGAGAATAATGAGAACAAATAAGGGCTTGGACGAAATTCTAGAGGACATATGCCTCCCTAGAACCAAGTGGATAACCAGCACAAAGGGTGTCCCAAATCAACTCAAGAGAGAAGATCGCAAACCAGTCGTCAGAGGCTGGCTGGACTTCATTGGGCGTTCTATACTGCCCACTAGCAACCGCTCTAAAGTCACCATCAAAAGAGCAGTAACGATCCATTGCATTATGCTTGGAAAAGAAGTGGAAGTTCATCAGCTGATCTCTTGTGAACTTTACACAGTTGCAAATAAGAACTCCAAAGATGCCAAATTGGCTTATCCAAGCTTAATATCTATGCTATGTAAAGATGCTAGGGTGAAGATGGGAGTAACTGTGTATATCTCAGTTGAGCGACCAATCACCAAAAAGTCAATGGAAGGACAACAAATGCAGGACGTCCCCATCAAGAGGAAAGCACAGGAGTTCCTCCCAGAAATTCCTCAAATTGAATACTGGGAGCATCTTGAAGCATCTGTCACCAAGTTTCAAGAAGCTATGGAGCAACTGAAGGAAGAACAGCAAAATCAAAATAGCATGCTTTGCAAACTGCTTAAGGAACAAGAAGAGCAAGGGCGTGAACTGAAGCAACTGAAGTGTCAGAAGCTGTCTCTTGAAGGGCCAAGCACCCCACAGATTAAAGGAGCATCCACCTCCCAAAATAAAGGTTGTTGAGTCCTAATCTTAGCCTTAACTCTGTGATAGTTGTTCTTATTAGGAATTTACCTTAGAAGTTATATATGAGTAGTAGTAGTAATTAGTATATCTATTTTGAATTTATCTCCAATTAAGCTATAATTTATTTTTCTTATCATCATCAAACATGAATAAAATAGTAGATTTTTAGAATAAAGAGGAAATATTTTTTTCGAGTTCTTAATAAGGAAAATTCTAATTATTTAGATGTGGTGGCAATACTTTTTGTCTTCTGAATGAATGCCTGAACAGTGCATATTTTTTATATTAAATTTTATGAATTTTAAAATTGTTGGCTCCTGAAAGAATGATGAACAAGAGAAATGTTATTGATAATCTGAAAAATCATGAAATTAATTCTTGAAGCAAGAAAAAGCAGTGAAAAAAAAGAGAGAGAAGGAGCAGTAGAAAAAGCTAATAGCCCTTAAAACCAAAAGGCAAGGGTAAAAAGGATCCAAGGCTTTGAGCATTAATGGATAGGAGGGCCCAAGGAAATAAATCCAGGCCTAAGCGGCTAAATCAAGTTGTCCCTAACTATGTGCTTATGGCATGCAGGTCCAAGTGAAAAGCTTGAGACTGAGTGGTTAAAGTTGTGATCCAAGACAAAAGAGTGTGCTTAAGAACTCTGGACACCTCTAATTGGGGACTCTAGCAAATCTAAGTCACAATCTGAAAAGGTTCACCCAGTTATGTGTCTGTGGCATTTATGTATCCAGTGGTAATACTGGAAAACAAAATGCTTAGGGCCACGGCCAAGACTCATAAAGTAGCTGTGTTCAAGAATCAACATACTAAACTAGGAGAATCAATAATACTATCTGAATTCTGAATTCTTAATGGATGCCAGTCATTCTGAATTTCAAAGGATAAAGTGAGATGCCAAAACTGTTCGGAAGCAAAAAGCTACTAATCCCGCTCATCTAATTAGAATCTGAGCTTCACTTAAAACTCTGAGATATTATTGTTTTTTGATTTTTTTATCCTATTTTATTTATCTAGTTGCTTGGGGACAAGAAATAGTTTAAGTTTGGTGTTGTGATGAGCGGATATTTTATACGCTTTTTGGGGGTAATTTCATGTAAATTTTAGTGTGTTTTAGTTAGTTTTTAGTATATTTTTATTAGTTTTTAGGCAAAATTCATATTTCTGGACTTTACTATGAGTTTGTGTGTTTTTCTGTGATTTCAGGTAATTTCTGGCTGAAATTGAGGGAGTTGAGCAAAAATCTTATTCAGGCTGAAAAAGGACTACTGATTCTATTGGATTCTGACCTCCCTGCACTCGGAATGGATTTTTTGGAGCTACAATAGTCCAATTGGTGTGCTCTCAATTGAGTTCGAAAGTAGACATCCAGGACTTTCCAGCAATATATAATAGTCCATACTTTGCGCAAAGATAAACAACGTAAACTGGCGTTTAATGCCAGTTCCATGTTGCATTCTGGCGTTGAACGCAGAAACAGGTTGCAAGTTGGAGTTAAACACCAGAAACAGGTTACAACCTGATGTTTAACTCCAGAAACAGCCCAGGCACGTAAGAAGCTTAAGTTTCAGCCCCAGCACACACCAAGTGGGTCCCAGAAGTGGATTTATACACTATCCATCTTAGTTTACTCATTTTCTGTAAACCTAGGTTACTAATTTAGTATCTAAACAACTTTTAGAGACTTATTTTGTATCTCATGACATTTTAGATATGAACTTTGTACTCTTTGACGGCATGAGTCTCTAAACTCCATTATTGGGGGTGAGGAGCTCTGCAGCGTCTCGATGAATTAATGCAATTATTTCTGTTTTCTATTCAAACACGCTTGTTTCTCTCTAAGATGTTCATTCGTACTTAACCATGATGAAGGTGATGATCCGTGACACTCATCACTATTCTCAATCTATGAACACGTGACTGACAACCACCTCCGTTCTACCTTCGATTGAATGAGTATCTCTTAGATTCCTTAATCAGAGTCTTCGTGGTATAAGCTAGAATCCATTGGCAACATCATTGAGAATCTGGAAAGTCTAAACCTTGTCTGTGGTATTTCGAGTATGATTCAGGGATTGGATGACTGTAACGAGCTTCAAACTCGCGAGTGTTGGGCATAGTGACAGACGTAAAAGGATCAATGGATCCTATTCTAAAACTCCAACACATTCTCCATTACTGCGTAACAATTACTCATTTCATGCTTTTTTACTTTTTACAATTGAAGCTAAAGAACCCTATTGGTATCCTGACTTAGAATAATAAGATAACCATAGCTTACTTCAAACCAACAATCTCCGTGGGATCGACCCTTACTCACGTAAGGTATTACTTGGACGACCCAGTGCACTTGCTGGTTAGTTGTGCGGAATTACATAGTGTGAGTGTAATTTTCGTGCACCATTAAGTCACTCCTCAAAATCGTTACCATAAACCTCTTTAGGTCGCCCTCCAAAACCGTGACCACAAACCCCTTTAAAGTCACTCTTTTGTAAAATTATGACCATAGACATTTTTAGGTCATTCTATAAAATCGTGATCATAGACACTTTTAAGTCACCTTTTAAAACTGTGATCATAGACCCCTTTTTAGGTTACCTTTTTGTAAAATTGTAACCATAGACCCTTTTAGATCACATTTTTTAAAAAATCGTGACCTTTTAAGTTACTCCTCAAAACCGTGACCATGAACTCCTTTACGTCTTCTCAAAAACCATGACTATAAACCTTTTTAGATCATCTGTTTTTAAAAAATCGTGATTATAGACTCTTTTATGTCACTTTTTAAAACCGTAATCGTAGATATCTTTAGACCATCTCCCAAAAACATTACCATATGCCCTTTTCCTATGGCCTTTTAATCTCAGGGCATCAAAAGAATTTCTAAACAAAAAGTTTGAATTTGTCCTGTTATCCACCAAAATTCTTTTGAAATCTTTTAGGGTAAAATGTACAATAGGAATGGTTTCATAATGCATTAATCCAGCTATAGAGACTTTTATGTCCTTTTTAATAGAACTTCAAAATTTTCCTTTCCCATACCTTTCGATCACGACATAACCATTATCGAGGGTGGTATCAGTTGCAAAACATCAAAAGGTTGTTGGGTACGATGAGTCATCGCTTCCCGATCTGGCCTTACATATTATATGAATTCACCAAGCTTGCCATCCTATACCACCTATTCTAAAGTATCTTTTTATGTCATAGTAGTGCTCTACTTTATGATAACTGCAAAAATAAGACTTATTCAGCATTGGCTTTAGTAGAAATCAAATGTTAAGAAAATGATATATAAAACAAGAATATAAGGAGTTAAACAGCACACCAGCCACACGTGATAGTGCATGTTTAGGGGTGGCAAACGTGCCTATATCTATCGGGCCGGCTCGCATAACTCGCCAAAAAATGGGTCGGACTGAAAAATTGAGACCGCCAAAGAGTAAAAGCCCACCTAATCCGCACCGCGGACTTTGGCGGGGTAGGATGGGTTTCTCCGCCGGGCTTAGTCTTTTTTTTTTGCAAGGGGTATTTTTGCAATTTTTTGCCAAAATTCAACTTTTTCCAACCCAACTTACAAGAGTATGAAGATGAAAATTGAGTGTTTTGGATTATGTTTATTTTGTTTTGGAGACAATATTTATAATTATATTTTGGATGAAAGCTTGGTTTATACTTATATTTATTAGATATTTATAATTGAGAAAATCTCTACATCCATGTAAAAAATACATAGATGTTATCCAAGTAACTTCTTCCACACGCGCGTTTCCCCACCTTACAGTCGTTTGTTATACATGCGCCTCATATAACGTATATAACGTAAACCTTTTGCTGCGTGATAAACCTTTCTCAACATAAAACTTCTTCTCTTTTTGCGCTTCTTCTTCTTCTTCTTCTTCTTCTTCTTCTTCTTCTTCTTCTTCTTCTTCTTCAACCTAATAAAATTCCTTGTTTTCCTCTATTCGCATTTTTTTCTCTGTATTATGGATCTGGATTGAGTTTGACGTAATTAGCTTTGTCGTTCTTCTTCTTCTTCATTTTCTTCTTCGATCTGGACTTCTGAACTGAAACAATGAATGAATCAACTTCAATTTAGTTGAATGAGTGGGATTTAGATTATTCATCCGAAATGCATCAACTTGATGAGGTTTGGATTATTGAATTTTGAATTTAATTCACTGGAATGCAATTGCTAATTTTATTTGAATTGAATTGAATGTACAGATGTGATCTGAATCTGAATTGAATTGAATTGAATGGATAATATCTAAATTATGGATAGAGTTGTTTCAAATTTGGTTTTGTATAATAGATTTTTTTCATTCACTGTGAGTAACTTTTTGATTCGGTAAGTGTTATAGAGTTGTTTCACCATGAGCATGTGTTTGGTTTGGTATGCAGAAAGGAGTCTGTAAAAAAAGATTTAGGAAAAAGTTTGTTATCCCACGAAGAAGCAACGTTGAGCGATGTGAATCACCTTCAAAGCCCGCCACGCGTCAAAATAAGAGGCCGGCCCAAGAACAGACTTGGGTCAATGATAACGACCAAAAGCATAGGTTTGGATTTTCACACTAAAAAAATAGGATTGACATTGCAAGTATAGTCCAAACCCAACAATTAATCATCAATCAAATGTTATCACAATTCAAACCAAATATAAACCAAGAGTAATTAAACCTTGGGTCATCTTTCCTAGGAGTTGCAATTAAGGTGTTCAATTATTGGCTATTAGGGAAATGGGTATTGGGAATGCAAGAGAGAGCAAGTAATGTAAATGGCAAGAAAGTAAATGATCTTGCAAGAAATTAAAGGAAAGCAATTAAAAGCAATAAAAATGGAAATTAAATGATAAAAAGGAGCCCTTTGGTGAGAATTGGGAAATTTAGGATTTCTATCCTAGTTATGGACCACAAACATGGCAATTGTGTAGAATTTATTCCAATTAGTCAATCCTACTTGAGAATTAGTCAAAAGGGCATAATTGATTCCAATCCCTAAGTCCTAGTCAACACTAGTGGGTCACTTAGAGTTAAGGGAAACCAAACCAATTAACAATCCTCACACAATGCGGAATGAACATCCACAACTCAATTTCATCCAAACACCCAATTTCCCAACCAAGAGTGTGAAAATCTAAACATGCAAGAAATTAAACATCAAAGCAATAAAAGTCAAAAGCAATAAAATGCAAGGAAAGGAAACTTCAAATGTACGAAAATCTCTTGGCATGGATTAAGGGCTAAGGTTACCTATCCTAGACATTAACCACAAATATATGATGATTATGAAGAGTTAATCCTACTTAGTTAACCTTACATCGAAGATAAGTCAAATAGGCATAGTTGATTCTAATCCCTAAGTCCTATGTCAACACTAAGGGGTCACGTAGTGTCAAGGGAGACCAAATCAACTAACTACTCTAATGTATCAAACAAGAATGGACATCAATGACTCAAGGGTCACCAAAGTCATCAATTCCAAGCCAAGAGTGAGGAAAGATAAGCAAAAACTAAGCCAAGCATTTTATCAAACACTTGGTGTGCATGAAAATAAAATAATATTAAATTACATTGAAAATAAATTATAACTACCAAAAGCAAGAAAATCATAACAACAACTAAAGAAACAATAAATGAACATAAAACATAAATTGGCATTTATTGAAATTAAAATAACAAAAGTATCCTGGTGCACGAAATTGTGATCTCTAATAATGGCATTCAACTTGGTATGCGAGTTTATAACTCAACACTTTCTTCACAACCTCGCACAACTAACCAGCAAGTGCACTGGGTCTTCCAAGTAATAAACCTTACATGAGTAAGGGTCGATCCCACGGAAATTGTTGGTATGAAGCAAGCTATGGTCATCTTGAAATTCTCAGTTAGGCGAATAATATATGGTTATGGAGTTTTCGAATAATAATAATAAATAAACAGAAAATAAAGATAGAAATACTTATGTAAATCATTGATGGGAATTTCAGATAGGCGTATGAAGATGTTGTGCTCTTTCTGAATCTCTGCTTTCCTACTGCCTTCATCCAATCCTTCTTATTCCTTTCCATGGCAAGCTGTATGTAGGGCCTCACCGTTATCAATGGCTACATCCCATCCTCTCAGTGAAAAAGGTCCAAATGCTCTGTCAAAGCACGGCTAATCATCTGTCGGTTCTCGATCATGCCAAAATAGAATCCCTTGATTCTTTTGCGTTTGTCATCACGCCCAACAATCGCAAGTTTGAAGCTCGTCATAGTCATTCAATCCCTGAATCCTACTCGAAATACCATAGACAAGGTTTAGACTTTCCAGATTCTCATGAATGCCGCCATCAATTCTAGCTTATACCACGAAGATTCTGATTAAGGAATCTAAGAGATATGTTGGTACACGAAATTGTGATCATCAATGGCGCCATCAACATGGTACGCACAATTGCAATCTCAACTCTTTATCACAACTTCGCACAACTAACCAGCAAGTGCACTGGGTTGTCCAAGTAATAAACCTTACGCGAGTAAGGGTCAATCCCACGGAGATTGTTGGTATGAAGCAAGCTATGGTCATCTTGTAAATCTCAGTCAGGCAGACTCAAATGGTTATGAATGATTTATGAATAAAGCATAAAATAAAGATAGAGATACTTATGTAATTCATTGGTGAGAATTTCAGATAAGCGTATGGAGATGCTTTGTCCCTTCCGTCTCTCTGCTTTCCTACTGTCTTCATCCAACCCTTCTTACTCCTTTCCATGGCAAGCTGTATGTAGGGTTTCACTGTTGTCAGTGGCTACCTCCCATCCTCTTAGTGAAAATTTTCAATGCGCTCTGTCACAGCACGGCTATTCAGCTGTTGGTTCTCGATCATGTCGGAATAGAATCCAGTGATTCTTTTGCGTCTGTCACTAACGCCCCACAATCGCGAGTTTGAAGCTCGTCACAGTCATTCAATCCTTGAATCCTACTCAGAATACCACAGACAAGGTTTAGACCTTCCAGATTCTCTTGAATGCCACCATCAATTCTAGCTTATACCACGAAGATTCCGATTAAGGGATCCAAGAGATATCCACTCAATCTAAGGTAGAACGGAGGTGGTTATCAGGCACACTTTCATAAGTGAGAATGATGATGAGTGTCACGGATCATCACATTCATCAAGTTGAGGAACAAGTGATATCTTAGAACAAGAATAAGCCGAATTGAATAGAAGAACAATAGTAATTGCATTAATACTCGAGGTACAGCAGAGCTCCACACCTTAATCTATGGTGTGTAGAAACTCTACCGTTGAAAATACATAAGAACAAGGTCTAGGCATGGCCGAGAGGCCAGCCCCCAAAACGTGATCAAAAGATTCAAAGATCTAAAGATGAAAATACAATAGCAAAAGGTCCTACTTATAGAGAACTAGTAGCTAGGGTTTACAAAGATGAGTAAATGACATAAAAATCCACTTCCGGGCCCACTTGGTGTGTGCTTGGGCTGAGCATTGAAGCATTTTCGTGTAGAGACTTTTCTTGGAGTTAAACGCCAGCTTTTGTGCCAGTTTGGGCGTTTAACTCCCATTCTTGTGCCAGTTCCGGCATTTAACGCCGGCAATTTTGAGCTGACTTGGAACGCCTGTTTGGGCCATCAAATCTCGGGAAAAGTATAGACTATTATACATTGCTGGAAAGCCCAGGATGCCTACTTTCCAACGCAGTTGAGAACGCATCAATTGGGCTTTTATAGCTCCATAAAATTTACTTCGAGTGCAGGGAGGTCAGAATCCAATAGCATCTGCAGTCCTTTCAGCCTCTGAATAAGGTTTTTGCTCAGATCCCTCAATTTCAGCCAGAAAATACCTGAAATCACAGAAAAACACAAACTCATAGTAAAGTCCAGAAAAGTGAATTTTAACTAAAAACTAATAAAAATATAATAAAAACTAACTAAAACATACTAAAAACATACTAAAAACAATGCCAAAAAGCGTATAAATTATCCGCTCATCACAACATCAAACTTAAATTGTTGCTTGTCCCCAAGCAACTGAAAATTAAATAAGATAAAAAGAATAGAATATGCAATGAACTCTAAAAGCATCTATGAAGATCAGTATTAATTAGATGAGCGGGGCTTTAGCTTTTTGCCTCTGAACAGTTTTGGCATCTCACTTTTCCTTTGAAATTCAGAATGATTGGCTTCTCTAGGAACTCAGAATCCAGATAGTGTTATTGATTCTCCTAGTTAAGTATGATGATTCTTGAACATAGCTTCTTTATGAGTCTTGGCCCTGGCCCAAAGCACTCTGTCTTCCAGTATTACCACTGGATACATACATGCCACAGACACATAACTGGGTGAACCTTTTTAGATTGTGACTCAGCTTTGCTAGAGTCCCCAATAAGAGGTGTCCAGGGTTCTTAAGCACACTCTTTTTGCCTTGGATCACAACTTCATTTTTTTTCTTTTTCTTTTCCCCTTTTTTTTCGTTTTTTTTTTTGAATTCAATGCTTTTTCTTGCTTCAAGAATCATTTTTATGATTTTTCAGATCCTCAGTAACATGTCTCCTTTTTCATCATTCTTTCAAGAGCCAACATTCATGAACAACAAATTCAAAAGACATATGCACTGTTCAAGCATACATTCAGAAGTCAAAGTATTGCCACCACATCAAAATAATTAATCTGTTATAAAATTCAAAATTCATGCAATCCTTCTCCTTTTCAATTAAGAACACATTTTTTTCATTTAAGAAAGGTGATGGATTCATAGGACATTCATAACTTTAAGGCATAGACACTAAGACACTAATGATCATAAGACACAAACATAGATAAACATAAGCATAATTTTCGAAAAACAGGAAAATAAGGAACAAGGAAGTTAAAGAATGGGTCCACCTTAGTGATGGCGGCTTGTTCTTCCTCTTGAAGATCTTATGGAGTGCTTGAGCTCCTTAATGTCTCTTCCTTGCCTTTGTTGCTCCTCTCTCATGATTCTTTGATCTTCTCTAATTTCATGGAGGAGGATGGAATGTTCTTGATGCTCCACCCTTAGTTGTCCCATGTTGGAACTCAATTCTCCTAGGGGGTGTTGATTTGCTCCCAATAGTTTTGTGGAGGAAAGTGCATCCCTTGAGGCATCTCAGGGATTTCATGATGAGTGGGATCTCTTGTTTGCTCCATCCTTTTCTTAGTGATGGGCTTGTCCTCATCAATGAGGGTGTCTCCCTCTATGTCAATTCCAACTAAATAACAGAGGTAACAAATGAGATGAGGGAAAGCTAACCTTGCCAAGGTAGAGGACTTGTCCGCCACCTTATAAAGTTCTTAGGATATAACCTCATGAACTTCTACTTCCTCTCCAATCAATGATGCTATGAAGCATGATAGCCCGGTCTATAATAACTTCGGACCGATTGCTAGTGGGAATGATTGAGTGTTGGATAAACTCCAACCATCCCCTAGCCACAGGCTTGAGGTCATGCCTTCTCAATTGAACCAGCTTCCCTCTTGAATCTCTCTTTCATTGAGCGCCCTCTTCACAAATGTCTATGAGGACTTGGTCCAACCTTTGATCAAAGTTGACCCTTCTAGTGTAAGGGTGCTCATCTCCTTGCATCATGGGCAAGTTGAATGCCAACCTTACATTTTCCGGACTAAAATCTAAGCATTTCCCCCGAACCATTGTAAGCCAATTCTTTGGGTCTGGGTTCACACTTTGATCATGGTTCTTGGTGATCCATGCATTGGCATAGAACTCTTGAACCATTAAGATTCCGACTTGTTGAATGGGGTTGGTAAGAACTTCCCAACCTCTTCTTCGGATCTCATGTCGGATTTCCGGATATTCACTCTTTTTGAGTTTGAAAGGGACCTCGGGGATCACCTTCTTCATGGCCATAACTTCATAGAAGTGGTCTTGATGCACCCTTGAGATGAATCTCTCCATCTCCCATGACTCGGAGGTGGAAGCTTTTGCCTTCCCTTTCCTCTTTCTAGAGGTTTCTCCAGCCTTAAGTGCCATAAATGGTTATGGAAAAACAAAAAGCAATGCTTTTACCACACCAAACTTAGAAGGTTTGCTCGTCCTCGAGCAAAAGAATAAATAAGAGAGTAGAAGAAGAGGAAATAGAGGAGATGGAGGAGGCTTTGTGGTTCGGCCAAGGGGAGAAGTAGTGTTTAGGCTGTGTGAAAATGAAGGAGTGAAGATGGGTTTATATAGGAGTGGAGAGGGGGTGTATGGTTCGGCCATAATGGGTGGGTTTGAGAGGGAAAGTGGTTTGAATTTGAATGGTGAGGTAGGTGGGGTTTTATGAAGGATGGATGTGAGTGGTGAAGAGAAGAGTGGGATTTGATAGGTGAGGGGTTTTTGGGGAAGAGGTGTTGAGGTGATTGGTGAATGGGTGAAGAAGAGAGAGTGTGGTGGGGTAGGTGCGGATCTTGTGGGGTCCATAGATCCTGAGGTGTCAAGGAAAAGTCATCCCTACACCAAGTGGCGAGCAAAAATGCTCTTTATGCCAATTCTGGAGTTAAACACCGGGCTGGTGCCCATTTCTGGTGTTTAACGCCAGCTTCTTGCCCTTTCCTGGCGTTTAACGCCAGTCTGGTGCCCCTTTCTGGCGTTAAACGCCCAGAATGATGCCAGACTGGGCGTTAAACGCCCATTTGCTGCCCTTACTGGCGTTTAAACGCCAGTAGGTTTTCCTCCAGGGTGTGCTATTTTTCTTTCTATTTTTCATTCTGTTTTTGCTTTTTCAATTGATTTTGTGACTTTCCATGATCATCAACCTACAGAAAACATAAAATAACAAAAGGAAAATACATAAATAGAACATTGGGTTGCCTCCCAACAAGCGCTTCTTTAATGTTAGTAGCTTGACAGTGGGCTCTCATGGAGCCTCACAAATACTCAGAGCAATGTTGGAACCTCCCAACACCAAACTTAGAGTTTGAATATGGAGGTTCAACACCAAACATAGAGTTTGGTTGTGGCCTCCCAACACCAAACTTAGAGTTTGACTGTGGGGGCTCTGTTTGACTCTGTTTTGAGAGAAGCTCTTCATGCTTCCGCTCCATGGTTACAGAGGGATATCCTTGAGCCTTAAACACAAGGGATTCTTCATTCACTTGAGTGATCAATTCTCCTTTGTCAACATCAATCACAGCCTTTGCTGTGGCTAGGAAGGGTCTTCCAAAGATGATGGATTCATCCATGCCCTTCCCAATCTCTAGGACTATGAAATCAGCAGGGATGTAATGGTTTTCAACTTTTACCAGAACATCCTCTACAAGTCCATAAGCTTGTTTTCTTGAATTGTCTGCCATCTCTAGTGAGATTCTTGCAGCTTGTACCTCAAAGATCCCTAGCTTCTCCATTACAGAGAGAGGCATGAGGTTTATGCTTGACCCTAGGTCACACAGAGCCTTCTTGAAGGTCATGGTGCCTATTGTACAAGGTATTGAGAACTTTCCAGGGACTTGTCTCTTTTGAGGTAATTTTTGCCTAGACAAGTCATCCAACTCTTTGACGAGCAAATGGGGTTCATCCTCCCAAGTCTCATTACCAAATAACTTGTCATTTAACTTCATGATTGCTCCAAGGTATTTAGCAACTTGCTCTTCAGTGACATCTTCATCCTCTTCAGAGGAAGAATACTCATCAGAGCTCATGAATGGCAGAAGTAAATCCAATGGAATCTCTATGGTCTCAGTGTGAGCCTCAGATTCCCAAGGTTCCTCATTAGGGAACTCATTAGAGGCCAGTGGACGTCCATTGAGGTCTTCCTCAGTGGCGTTCACTGCCTCTTCCTCCTCTCCAAATTCGGCCATGTTTATGGCCTTACACTCTCCTTTTGGATTCTCTTCTGTATTGCTTGGAAGCGTACTAGGAGGGAGTTCAGTAACTTTCTTACTCAGCTGACCCACTTGTGCCTCCAAGTTTCTAATGGAAGACCTTGTTTCAGTCATGAAACTTTGAGTGGTTTTGATTAGATCAGAGACCATGGTTGCTAAGTCAGAGTGGCTCTGCTTAGAATTCTCTATCTGTTGCTGAGAAGATGATGGAAAAGGCTTGCCATTGCTAAACCTGTTTCTTCCACCATTATTGTTGTTGAAACCTTGTTGAGGTCTCTGTTGATCCTTCCATAGAGATTTGGATGATTTCTCCATGAAGGATTATAGGTGTTTCCATAGGGTTCTCCCATGTACTTCACCTCTTCCATTGAAGGGTTCTCAGGATCATAAGTTTCTTCTTCAGATGAAGCATCCTTAGTACTACCTGGTGCAGCTTGCATTCCAGACAGACTTTGAAAAATCATATTGACTTGCTGAGTCAATATTTTGTTCTGAGCCAATATGGCATTCAGAGTATCAATCTCAAGAACTCCTTTCTTCTGATTCGTCCCATTGTTCACAGGATTCCTTTCAGAAGTGTACATGAATTGGTTATTTGCAACCATTTCAATGAGTTCTTGAGCTTTTTGCAGGCGTCTTCTTTAGATGAAGAGATCCTCCAACAGAACTATCCAATGACATCTTGGACAGTTCAAACAGACCATCATAGAAGATACCTATGATGCTCCACTCAGAAAGCATGTCAGATGGACACTTTCTGATCAATTGTTTGTATCTTTTCCAAGCTTCATAGAGGGATTCACCTTCCTTCTATCTGAAGGTTTGGACATCCACTCTAATCTTACTCAATTTTTGAGGTGGAAAGAACTTTGCCAAGAAGGCATTGACTAGCTTTTCCCAAGAGTTCAGGCTTTCTTTAGGTTGTGAGTCCAACCATATCCTAGCTCTGTCTCTTACAGCAAAAGGGAATAGCATAAGTCTGTAGAACTCAGGGTCAACCCCATTGGTCTTGACAGTGTCACAGATTTGCAAGAATTCAGCTAAAAACTGATGAGGATCTTCCAATGGAAGTCCATGGAACTTGCAATTCTGTTGCATTAGAGAAACTAATTGAGGCTTAAGCTCAAAGTTGTTTGCGCCAATGGCAGGGATAGAGATGCTTCTCCCATAGAAGTCGGGAGTATGTGTAGTAAAGTCACCCAGCACCTTCCTTGCATTGTTGGCATTGTTGTTGTTTTCGGCTGCCATGTTTTCTTCTTTGAAAAATTCTGCTAGGTCCTCTACAGAGAGTTGTGCCTTAGCTTCTCTTAGCTTTCGCTTCAAGGTCCTTTCAGGTTTAGGGTCAGCCTCAACAAGAATGCTTTTGTCTTTGCTCCTGCTCATATGAAAGAGAAGAGAACAAGAAAATATGGAATCCTCTATGTCACAGTATAGAGATTCCTTGAGGTGTCAGAGGAATAGAAAAATAGAAGGAAGAGGTAGAAGAATTCGAACTTAGAAAGATAGAGTTCGAATTGTACATGTTAGTCCATAAATAGAAGGATGTGAGAAGAGGGGAAGAGATTTTCGAAAATAAGTTAAAAGATTTTGAAAAAGAATTTTGAAAATTGATTGATGATTTTCGAAAACTATGAGTGGGAAAGAAATTAAGTGATTTTTGAAAAAAAAAATTTTGAAATTAGAAATAAAAAAATATGATTGAAAACTTATTTTGAAAATGATGTGATTAAAAAGATATGATTGAAAATATATAGTTTTAAAAAGATATGATTGAGAAATAATTTAAAAAGATTTGATTTTTAAAATCAATGACGTGGCTAATAATAAAAGATATGATTCAAACATTAAACCTTTCTCAATAGAAAAGGCAACATACTTGAAATGTTGAATCAAATCAATAATTGTTAGCAAGTATTTTTGAAAATGGAAAGAAATTGATTTTGAAAAGATATGATTGAAAAGATATGATTTGAAAAAGATTTTATTTTAAAAAATTATGAAAACTTGAAAAAAATTTGAATTGAAAACAAAATCTTCCCTCTTGTGCCATCCTGGCGTTAAACGCCTAGAATGGTATACATTCTGGCATTTAACGCCCAAAATGCTACCCTTTTGGGCGTTAAATGCCCAGCCAGGTACCCTGGCTGGCGTTTAAACGCCAGTTTTCCTTCTTCACTGGGCGTTTTGAACGCCCAGCTTTTTCTGTGTAATTCCTCTACTGAATGTTCTGAATCTTCAATTCTCTGTATTATTGACTTGAAAAGACACAAATTAAAAATTTTTTTGGATTTTTAATGATGAGGAAAAATCAAAATGCAACTAAAATCAAATAAATAATGCATGCAAGACACTAAACTTAGAAGTTTGTATACTACTAACACTAACAAATTGAGAATGCATATGAGAAACAACAAAACACACAAAACAAGAGAATTTAAAGATCAGAGCAAGTAAATCATCAAGAACAACTTGAAGATCAATGAAGACACATGATAAATGCAAGAAGAACAGAAACATGCAATTGACACCAAACTTAAAATGAGACACTAGACTCAAACAGGAAATATTTTTGGTTTTTATGATTTTGTAATTTTTTTGGTTTTTTTCGAAAATTATGTGGAAAAAGAAGATAAAGAGGATCAAAACTTTTAATAAGAATTCCAGGAATCATGCAATGTTAGTCTAAAGCTTTAGTATAAAGGAATTAGACATGGCTAGCCAAGCTTCAGCAGGACATTGCATTCAAGAGCTAAATTGATGAAGATCAATCAGCTTTGGTGATGATAAGAACATCACCTTGAAACACTAGAATTCATTCTTAAAAATTATGAAAAATACCTAATCTAAGCAACAAGATGAACCGTCAGTTGTCCAAACTCAAACAATCCCCGGCAACGGCGCCAAAAACTTGGTGCACAAAATTGTTATCATCAATGGCGTCATCAATATGCTACGCACAATTGCAATCTCAACTCTTTATCACAACTTCGCACAACTAACCAGCAAGTGCACTGGGTCGTCCAAGTAATAAACCTTACGCGAGTAAGGGTCGATCCCACGGAGATTGTTGGTATGAAGCAAGCTATGGTCATCTTGTAAATCTTAGTCAGGCAGACTCAAATGGTTATGAATGATTTATGAATAAAGCACAAAATAAAGATAGAGATACTTATGTAATTCATTGGTGAGAATTTCAGATAAGCGTATGGAGATGCTTTGTCCCTTCCGTCTCTCTGCTTTCCTACTGTCTTCATCCAACCCTTCTTACTCCTTTCCATGGCAAGCTGTATGTAGGGTTTCACTGTTGTCAGTGGCTACCTCCCATCCTCTCAGTGAAAATGTTCAACGCGCTCTGTCACAGCACGGCTATTCAGCTGTCGGTTCTCGATCATGTCGGAATAGAATCCAGTGATTCTTTTGCGTCTGTCACTAACGCCCCACAATCACGAGTTTGAAGCTCGTCACAGTCATTCAATCCTTGAATCCTACTCAGAATATCACAGACAAGGTTTAGACCTTCCGGATTCTCTTGAATGCCGCCATCAATTCTAGCTTATACCACGAAGATTCCGATTAAGGGATCCAAGAGATATCCACTCAATCTAAGGTAGAACGGAGGTGGTTGTCAGGCACACGTTCATAAATGAGAATGATGATGAGTGTCACGGATCATCACATTCATCAAGTTGAGGAACAAGTGATATCTTAGAACAAGAATAAGCTGAATTGAATAGATGAACAATAGTAATTGCATTAATACTCGAGGTACAGCAGAGCTCCACACCTTAATCTATGGTGTGTAGAAACTCCACCGTTGAAAATACATAAGAACAAGGTCTAGGCATGGCCGAGAGGCCAGCCCCCCAAAACGTGATCAAAAGATTCAAAGATCTAAAGATGAAAATACAATAGCAAAAGGTTCTACTTATAGAGAACTAGTAGCTAGGGTTTACAAAGATGAGTAAATGACATAAAAATCCACTTCCGGGCCCACCTGGTGTGTGCTTGGGCTGAGCATTGAAGCATTTTTGTGTAGAGACTTTTCTTGGAGTTAAACGCCAGCTTTTGTGCCAGTTTGGGCGTTTAACTCCCATTCTTGTGCCAGTTCCAGCGTTTAACGCCGGGCAGTTTTGAGCTGATTTGGAACGCCGGTTTGGGCCACCAAAATCTCGTACAAAGTATGGACTATTATACATTGCTAGAAAGCCCAGGATGTCTACTTTCCAACGCTATTGAGAGCGCGCCAATTGGGCTTCTGTAGCTCCAGAAAATCCACTTCGAGTGCAGGGAGGTCAGAATCCAACAGCATCTGCAGTCCTTTTCAGCCTCTGAATCAGGTTTTTGCTTAGATCCCTCAATTTCAGCCAGAAAATACCTGAAATCACAGAAAAACACACAAACTCATAGTAAAGTTCAGAAAAGTGAATTTTAACTAAAAACTAATAAAAATATAATAAAAACTAACTAAAACATACTAAAAACAATGCCAAAAACCGTATAAATTATCCGCTCATCATATGCGTTCGGTCTGAGGTAGAATGAAAGTGGTTGTCAGTCACATGTTCATAGGTGAGAATGATGATGAGTGTCACGAATCATCACATTCGTCATGGTTAAGTGCAACGAATATCTTAGAACAAGAATAAACTGAATTGAATAGAAAATAGTAGTAATTGCTTTAAAATTTGAGGTACAGCAGAGCTCCACACCCTTAATCTATGATGTGTAGAAACTCCACTGATGAGCGGATAATTTATACGCTTTTTGGCATTGTTTTTAGTATGTTTTTAGTATGATCTAGTTAGTTTTTAGTATATTTTTATTAGTTTTTAGTTAAAATTCACTTTTCTGGACTTTACTATGGGTTTGTGTGTTTTTCTGTGATTTCAGGTATTTTCTGGCTGAAATTGAGGGCTCTGAGCAAAAATCTGATTCAGAGACTGAAAAGGACTGCAGATGCTGTTGGATTCTGACCTTCCTGCACTCGAAGTGGATTTTCTGGAGCTACAGAATCCCAATTGGCGCGCTCTCAACGGCATTGGAAAGTAGACATCCTGGGCTTTCCAGCAATGTATAATAGTCCATACTTTTCCCGAGATTTGATGGCCCAAACCGGCGTGGCAAAACAGCCTCAGAAATTCCAGCGTTTAACGCTGGAACTGGCATAAAACTTGGAGTTAAACGCCCAAACTGGCATAAAAGCTGGCGTTTAACTCCAGAAAAGGTCTCTACACGAAAATGCTTCATTGCTCAGCCCAAGCACACACTAAGTGGACCCAGAAGTGGATTTTTACGTCATTTACTCATTTCTGTATACCCTAGGTTACTAGTTTACTATTAATAGGATCTTTTGACATTGTATCTGGACCTCATGACACTTTACACGTTTCTCATTGTATCTTCTACAGCATGAGTCTCTAAACCCCATGGTTGGTGGTGAGGAGCTCTGCTGTGTCTTGATGGATTAATGCAATTACTACTGTTTTTCACTCAACCATGCTTGCTTCCATTCTAAGATATTACTTGTTCTTAAACCGGATGAATGTGATGATCCGTGACAATCATCATCATTCTCAACTATGAACGTGTGCCTGACAACCACCTCTGTTCTACCTTAGATTAAGTAGATATCTCTTGGATTCTTTAACCGGAATCTTCGTGGTATAAGCTAGAACTGATGGCGGCATTCAAGAGAATCCGGAAGGTCTAAACCTTGTCTGTGGTATTCTGAGTAGGATTCAATGATTGAATGACTGTGACGAGCTTCAAACTCCTGAAGGCGAGGCGTTAGTGACAGACACAAAAGAATCACTGGATTCTATTCCGGCCTGATTGAGAACCGACAGATAGATAGCCGTGCCGTGACAGGGTGCGTTGAACATTTCCACTGAGAGGATGGGAGGTAGCCACTGACAACGGTGAAACCCTTGCATACAGCTTGCCATGGAAGGAGCCTTGCGTGTTTGAAGAAGAAGACAGTAGGAAAGCAGAGATTCAGAAGATAGAGCATCTCCAAAACCTCAACCTATTCTCTATCACTGCAAAACAAGTACTTATTTCATGTTCTTTTACTTTTCACAATCAATCCTAATAAGTTCTGATATCCTGACTAAGATTTACAAGATAACCATAGCTTGCTTCAAGCCGACAATCTCCGTGGGATTGACCCTTACTCACGTAAGGTATTACTTGGACGACCCAGTGCACTTGCTGGTTAGTTGTGCGGGGTTGCAAAAGTGTGATTGCAATTTCGTGCACCAAGTTTTTGGCGCCGTTGCCGGGGAATTGTTCGAGTTTGGACAACTGACGGCTTATCTTGTTGCTTAGATTAGGACTGTTTTATTTTTGTTGGTTTACAGTCTTTTAGTTGAGTCTAGTTTCATATTTTAAGTTTGGTGTCAATTGCATGCTTTTATTTTTCTTTTAATTTTCGAATTTGCATGTCTTTAGTCCCTTTTTGATCCGTAAAACTTCTAAGTTTGGTGTCCACTTTGTATTTTTCCCTTAAAATTTTCGAAAAATTTGTGTTTGATTTTCTAAAAATTTTAAGTTTGGTGTCATTTTGTTATTTTTCTCTTTCCTCATTTCAAAAATCAAATCTTTTTCATAAAAATTTTTCAATCATATCTTTTTAATTGCTATTTTCAAAATCTTTTTAATTGACTAATTGATTCAGTTCTCAATTTGCTTTGATTTTATTTTCTTTTTAATTTTCGAATTTTTATTTTATTTTTTTTATTTTATTTTATTTTTTTCGTTTAATTCAAAAAAAAAATAAAAAGATATTTTTATCTATTTGCAATCCATATCATTTCCCTTTATCCATTATGGACCTAAGTGGGATTGATCAGTCCAGAAGGACTCTGGGGTCATATGCTAACCCCATTACAGATGCATATGCGAGTAGCATTTGTACACCTCCCATCAAAGCAAGCAGCTTTGAGCTAAATCCTCAACTCATTATCATAGTGCAGCAAAATTGCCAGTATTCCGGTCTTCCACAGGAAGAGCCTACTGAGTTTCTGGCACAATTCTTACAAGTTGCTGACACAGTACATGATAAAGAGGTGGATCAGGATGTCTACAGACTATTACTGTTTCCATTTGCTGTAAAAGATCAAGCTAAGAGGTGGTTGAATAACCAACCTACAGCAAGTATAAAGACCTGGAAACAGTTATCAGACAAATTCCTGAATCACTTTTACCCTCCAAAGAGGATGACACAGCTAAGGCTGGACATCCAAGGCTTTAAACAAGAGGATAATGAATCCCTTTATAATGCCTGGGAGAGGTATAGAGGTATGCTAAGAAAATGCCCCTCTGAAATGTTTTCAGAGTGGGTACAGTTAGACATCTTCTACTATGGGCTCACAGAAAAAGCTCAGATGTCTTTAGACCACTCAGCTGGTGGATCTATCCACATGAGGAAGACAATTGAAGAGGCTCAAGAGCTTATAGACACTGTTGCTAGAAATCAATATTTGTACTCTAGCAATGAGTTCTCTCCAAAAGAGGAAGTCATGACAGTAGTCACTGATCCTAATCCTCAAGAACAGATGATTGAGCTTAATCAACAATTGCTCCGGATGACAGAACAGTTAGCAGAATTTAAAGAGATGCTCCATGAAACTAAAGTTGCTAACAAGAACATAGAACTGCAGTTGAATCAAGCAAAACAGCAAATATCTAAACAGATAATAGAGGAATGTCAAGCAGTTCAACTGAGGAGTGGGAAAACACTGAATAACACTGCTCAAAAGAGCAAAAGGCCAAATAAGGAACAATTGACAGAGGATAACCAAACCACTGTTCAAAATCCCTCTGAGGACAGTACGAGCCCAGAGAGGAATACTTTTGGCGTTCAAACGCCAGAGAGGGAAGGAAAGTTGGCGTTAAACGCCCATTCCTTGCCCAGTTCTGGCGTTCAAACGCCAGAAAAGGGGGAAAAGTTGGCGTTAAACGCCCATTTTCCCCCCAATCCTGGCGTTCAGACGCCAAGGGAGGATCAGACACCTGAGAGTGTTGACAGTAATCCCTCTAACAAGGCTTCTTCAACCACTTCTGTAAGAAATAAACCTGCAGCATCTAAGGTTGAAGAATATAAAGCCAAGATGCCTTATCCTCAAAAACTCCGCCAAGCGGAACAGGATAAGCAATTTGCCCGCTTTGCAGACTATTTAAGGACTCTTGAAATAAAGATTCCGTTTGCAGAGGCACTTGAGCAAATACCTTCTTATGCTAAGTTCATGAAAGAAATCTTAAGTCATAAGAAGGATTGGAGAGAAACTGAAAAAGTGTTTCTCACTGAAGAATGCAGTGCAGTCATTCTGAAAAGCTTACCAGAAAAGCTTCAGGATCCAGGAAACTTTATGATACCATGCACATTAGAAGGTGCCTGCACCAAGACAGCCTTATGTGATCTTGGAGCAAGCATCAATCTAATACCTGCATCCACTATCAGAAAGCTTGGGTTGACTGGAGAAGTCAAACCAGCCCGGATATGCCTCCAACTTGCTGATGGCTCCATTAAATATCCATCAGGCATAATAGAGGATATGATTGTCAAGGTTGGGTCATTCGCCTTTCCAACTGACTTTGTGGTGCTGGAAATGGAGGAGCACAAGAGTGCAACTCTCATTCTAGGAAGACCTTTCCTAGCAACTGGACGAACTCTCATTGATGTACATAGAGGGGAAGTAACCCTGAGAGTCAATGAGAATGAGTTCAAGTTGAATGCTGTAAAAGCTATGCAGCATCCAGACACACCAAATGACTGCATGGGCGCTGACATTATTGACTCTCTGGTAGAAGAGATCAATATGACTGAAAGCCTAGAATCAGAGCTTGAGGACATCTTCAAAGATGCTCAACCTGATCAAGAATAATCAGTGGAAACAAAGGAATTTTCGAAAATTCCTCAGGAGGAGGATAAGCCTCCCAAACCTGAACTCAAACCACTACCACCATCCCTGAAGTATGCATTTCTGGGAAAGGGTGACACTTTTCCAGTGATTATAAGCTCTGCTTTAAATCCACAGGAAGAGGAAGCACTGATTCAAGTGCTAAGGACACACAAGACAGCTCTTGGGTGGTCCATAAGTGATCTTAAGGGCATTAGCCCAGCTAGATGCATGCACAAGATCCTGTTGGAGGATAATGCCAAACCAGTGGTTCAACCACAAAGGAGGCTAAATCCAGCCATGAAGGAGGTGGTGCAGAAAGAGGTCACTAAATTACTAGAGGCTGGGATTATTTATCCTATTTCTGATAGCCCCTGGGTGAGCCCTGTCCAAGTTGTCCCCAAAAAGGGAGGCATGACAGTGGTTCATAATGAAAAAAATGAACTAGTTCCTACAAGAACAGTCACAGGGTGGCGTATGTGTATTGACTACAAAAGGCTCAATACAGCCACCAGAAAGGATCATTTTCCTTTACCATTTATAGACCAAATGCTAGAAAGACTAGCTGGTCATGATTATTACTGCTTTTTGGATGGCTATTCAGGTTACAACCAAATTGCAGTAGATCCTCAGGACCAAGAGAAAACAGCATTTACTTGCCCTTCTGGCGTGTTTGCCTACAGGAGGATGCCTTTTGGTCTGTGTAATGCTCTTGCAACCTTTCAGAGATGCATGTTATCCATCTTCTCTGATATGGTGGAGAAATTCCTGGAAGTCTTCATGGATGACTTCTCAGTATATGGAGACTCATTCAGCTCCTGTCTTAACCACCTAGCACTTGTCCTGAAAAGGTGCCAAGAGACTAACCTGGTTTTAAACTGGGAGAAATGTCACTTTATGGTGACTGAAGGAATTGTCCTTGGGCATAAAATTTCAAGCAGGGGAATAGAGGTGGATAAGGCAAAGGTAGAGGTAATTGAAAAATTACCACCACCTGCCAATGTTAAGGCAATCAGAAGCTTTCTGGGGCATGCAGGATTCTATAGAAGGTTTATAAAGGATTTTTCGAAAATTGCAAAACCTTTGAGTAACCTGCTAGCTGCTGACACACCATTTGTGTTTGACACATAGTGTCTGCAGGCATTTGAGACCCTGAAAGCTAAGCTGGTCACAGCACCAGTCATCTCTGCACCAGATTGGACATTGCCATTTGAACTAATGTGTGATGCCAGTGACCATGCCATTGGTGCAGTGTTGGGACAGAGGCATAGCAAGCTTCTGCACGTCATTTATTATGCCAGCCGTGTTCTAAATGACGCACAGAAGAATTACACAACCACAGAAAAAGAGTTACTTACAGTGGTCTATGCCATTGACAAGTTTAGATCCTATCTAGTGGGATCCAAAGTGGTTCTGTACACTGACCATGCTACTCTTAAATACTTACTCACAAAGCAGGATTCAAAACCCAGATTTATAAGATGGGTGTTGCTTCTGCAAGAGTTTGATATAGAAATAAGAGACAGAAAAGGGACAGAGAACCAAGTAGCTGATCACCTGTCCCGAATAGAACCAGTAGCTGGGGCGTCCCTCCCTTCTGCTGAGATCTCTGAGACTTTCCCAGATGAGCAACTCTTTGCCATTCAGGAAGCTCCATGGTTTGCAGATATTGCAAACTATAAAGCTGTGAGGTTCATACCCCCGGAGTACAGCAGAGTGCAAAGAAAGAAATTAATTTCAGATGCCAAGTACTACCTATGGGATGAACCATATCTCTTTAAGAGATGTGCAGACGGAATGATCCACAGATGTGTACCCAGAGAAGAGGCACAAAGGATCCTATGGCATTGCCATGGATCACAGTATGGAGGACATTTTGGAAGTGAGCGAACAGCCACTAAAGTCCTCCAATGTGGCTTCTACTGGCCTACTCTCTATAAAGATTCCCGAGAGTTTGTGCGTAACTGTGACAGTTGCCAAAGAGCTGGTAACTTGTCTCACGGATATGCCATCCCTCAACAAGGGATATTAGAGATAGAATTGTTTGATGTATGGGGAATTGACTTCATGGGTCCATTCCCACCATCATACTCAAACACTTACATTCTGGTGGCAGTGGACTATGTATCTAAATGGGTGGAAGCAATTGCTACACCCACTAATGATACCAAGACCGTGCTAAAATTCCTCCAGAAACACATCTTCAGCAGATTTGGTGTTCCCAGAGTACTAATCAGTGACGGGGGCACTCATTTCTGCAATAGACAGCTATACTCTGCTATGGTTAGATATGGAATTAGCCACAAAGTGGCAACTCCGTATCATCCACAGACAAATGGGCAAGCTGAGGTCTCTAACAGAGAGCTAAAAAGAATCCTGGAACGGACTGTGATAGCCCGAAGAAAGGATTGGGCAAAGAGCGTGGATGATGCTCTGTGGGCATATAGAACAGCATTCAAGACTCCTATAGGAACCTCTCCATACCAACTGGTGTATGGGAAGGCATGTCATCTGCCCGTGGAACTGGAACATAAAGCCTACTGGGCAACCAGATTCCTAAACATGGATGCTCAGTTAGCTGGTGAAAAAAGATTGCTCCAGCTAAATGAGCTAGAAGAGTTCAGACTCAATGCCTTTGAAAATGCAAAAATTTATAAGGAAAAGGCAAAAAAATGGCATGACAAGAAGTTGTCAACCAGAGTCTTTGAGCCAGGACAAAAAGTTCTGCTCTTTAACTCTAGGCTCAAACTGTTTCCAGGAAAACTTAAATCCCGGTGGAGGGGTCCGTATGTGATTACAGGAGTGTCACCATATGGATATGTTGAGCTTCAGGATATTGATTCTGACAAAAAGTTCATTGTTAATGGACAGAGGATCAAGCATTATCTTGAAGGCAATTTTGAGCAGGAATGCTCAAAACTGAGACTTGAGTGATCCTCAGTAAAGGTCCAGCTAAAGACAGTAAAGAAGCGCTTGCTGGGAGGCAACCCAGTCATTAGGAGGTTATATGATTTGTTCTTACAGAGGCAAGTATCAAAAATGAAAGAATTCACAGAGTTACAGAAGGATTCAGCTCAAAAAGCAGAGAAAAAGAGCTTACTGGCGAAAAAACGCCAGTAAGGGGCATTTTGGGCGTTAAACGCCAGAATGGGTACCATTCTGGGCGTTTAATGCCAGGAATGGTGCCATTTTGGGTGTTAAACGCCAGAATGAGCACCATTCTGGGCGTTTAATGCCAGGTGTGCAGCATCCTGGGCGTTTAGAAAAACGCCCAGTGATAAAGGAATTCTGGCGTTTAACGCCAGCCAGGGCACCTGGCTGGGCGTTAAACGCCCAAAAGGGGCAACAAATGGGCGTTAAATGCCAGAATGGGTGCCATTCTGGGCGTTTAACGCAAGAAAGGTGGGGGGAGTAAAATTTTGTTTTCAAATCAAATTTTTTCAAACTTTCCTTTTCTTACCCATACTTTTCTACAAAAACACATTTCAATCTCTCATCATTAACTTTCAAATTTTCAAAAATCTAAAATCATTCTTCAAATCTCTCAAATCATTCCCAAATTTTGTTCAAAAACTCACCTCTCTCTCAATTTCTTTCCATATCTTCTCAAATCTCCTTTCAAATTTTTCTTTTTTTTCGAAATCTCTCCTCCCCACTTTATAAATACATGTTTGGCCCCCCTCATTCCCCACACCATTCGAATTTGCTCTTCCTCTCTCTCTCTTCTTTCCTTTCTTTTGCTTGAGGACAAGCAAACCTCTAAGTTTGGTGTGCTTTTCCATGATCACTAAGCCAAGATTCATCAAGATCATGGCCCCTAAGGGAAAACAAACCAATTTAAGAGGAAAGAAAGAGAATAATCTAAAGAACATGAAGACCATTATCACAAAATAATGGGTCTGAGGTCGGTGATCCCGGAAGTTAAATTTGATCTGAAAGAAGATGAATATCCGGGGATCCAAGAGCAAATTCGAAAGAGAGGATGGGAAGTTCTAACCAATCCTGAGATAAAGGTTGGAAGGAATATGGTTCAGGAATTCTACTCAAATCTGTGGCTAACAGATAAGCAGAGAATGACTGGAACTGCTTACCATACCTATAGAACCATGGTCAGAGGGAAAGTTATGTACTTCCATCTGGACAAAATAAGAGAAATCTTCAAATTGCCTCAACTGCAAGATGATCCTGAATCCTTTAATAGGAGAATGGTGAGAGCAGACAAAGGGTTGGATCAAGTTCTAGAGGACATATGCCTCCCTGGAACTAAGTGGATAACCAATTCTAAGGGTGTCCCAAACCAACTCAAGAGGGGAGACCTCAAACCAATTGCAAGAGGTTGGCTAGACTTTATTGGGCGTTCCATATTGCCCACTAGCAACCGTTCTGAGGTCACTATCAAAGAGAGCAGTGATGATTCATTGCATTATGCTTGGAAAAGAAGTGGAGGTTCATCATGTGATTGCTTGTGAGATCTACACAATTGCAAATAAAAATTCCACTGAAGCCAAATTGGCTTACCCAAGCTTGATCTCCTTGCTCTGTAAAGAGGCTGGGGTAAAGATGGGAGTAGATGAATTCATACCCATTGAACATCCAATCACCAAGAAGTCAATGGAAGGACAAATGCAAGACAACTCTATCAAAAGGAGGGCGCAGGAGTTCCTCCCTGAATTCCCTGAAATTGGCTACTGGGCCAGCCTAGAAGCATCTATCAACAAGTTGCAAGAGACTATGGAGCAACTGAAGGAAGAACAGCAGAATCAGAACTGCATGCTCTGCAAATTGCTGAAGGAACAAGAAAAGCAGGGGCGTGAACTCCAAGAGTTGAAACGCCAAAAGCTCTCATCTCAAGTTGAGGGAGCATCCACTTCTCAAAATCAAGGTTGTTGAGTCCTAACTCTGTGAAAACCTCTATCATTAGGAGCCTATTTAAATTTTTGTTTTTTATTTTCTAGTCTCATCTTATATTTATTTTTTAGTCTTGTTTTTAATTCATAATTAATAAAATTTAAAATTCATGTCTTAAAGCTATGAATGTCCTATGACTCCATCACCTCTCTTAGAAGAAAAATGCTTTAATCACAAAAGAACAAGAAGTACAGGATTTTGAAATTTATCCTTGAAACTAGTTGAATTAGTTTGATGTGGTGACAATAATTTTTGTTTTCCGAATGAATGCTTGAACAGTGCATATGTCTTTTGAATTTGTTGTTTTGAGAATGTTAAAAATTGTTGGCTCTTGAAAGAATGAGGAAAAAGAGAACTGTTATTGAGGATCTAAAAAAATCATTAGATTGATTCTTGAAGCAAGAAAAAGCAGTGAATACAAAAAAAATAATTTCGAAAAAAAAAGAAGAGAGAAAGAAAAAGAAAAAGAAAGAAATAAAGTTGTGATCCAAGGCAAAAAGAGTGTGCTTAAGAACCCTGGACACCTCTAATTGGAGACTCTAGCAAAGCTGAGTCACAATCTGAAAAGGTTCACCCAGTTATGTGTCTGTGGCATGTATGTATCCGGTGGTAATACTGGAAGACAGAGTGCTTTGGGCCACAGCCAAGACTCATACACTAGCTATGTTCAAGAATCATTATACTTAACTAGGAGAATCAATAACATTATCTGAGTTCTGAGTTCTTATAGATGCCAATCATTCTGAACTTCAAAGGATAGAGTGAGATGGCAAAACTGTTCGGAGGCAAAAAGCTACTAGTCCCGCTCATCTAATTGGAGCTACGTTTCCTTGATATTTTGGAATCTATAGTATATTCTCTTCTTTTTATACTATTTTGATCTTCAGTTGCTTGGGGACAAGCAACAATTTAAGTTTGGTGTTGTGATGAGCGGATAATTTATACGCTTTTTGGCATTGTTTTTAGTATGTTTTTAGTATGATCTAGTTAGTTTTTAGTATATTTTTATTAGTTTTTAGTTAAAATTCACTTTTCTGGACTTTACTATGAGTTTGTGTGTTTTTCTGTGATTTCAGGTATTTTCTGGCTGAAATTGAGGGCTCTGAGCAAAAATCTGATTAAGAGACTGAAAAGGACTGTAGATGCTGTTGGATTCTGACCTCCCTGCACTCGAAGTGGATTTTCTGGAGCTACAAAAGCCCAATTGGCGCGCTCTCAACGGCATTGGAAAGTAGACATCCTGGGCTTTCCAGCAATGTATAATAGTTCATACTTTACCCGAGATTTGATGGCCCAAACCGGCGTGGCAAAACAGCCTCAGAAATTCCAGCGTTTAACGCTGGAACTGGCATAAAACTTGGAGTTAAACGCCCAAACTGGCATAAACGCTGGCGTTTAACTCCAGAAAAGGTCTCTACACGAAAATGCTTCATTGCTCAGCCCAAGCACACACTAAGTGGACCCAGAAGTGGATTTTTACGTCATTTACTCATTTCTGTATACCCTAGGTTACTAGTTTACTATTAATAGGATCTTTTGACATTGTATCTGGACCTCATGACACTTTACACGTTTCTCATTGTATCTTCTACAGCATGAGTCTCTAAACCCCATGGTTGGGGGTGAGGAGCTCTGCTGTGTCTTGATGGATTAATGCAATTACTACTGTTTTTCTTTCAACCATGCTTGCTTCCATTCTAAGATATTACTTGTTCTTAAACCGGATGAATGTGATGATCCGTGACAATCATCATCATTCTCAACTATGAACGTGTGCCTGACAACCACCTCCGTTCTACCTTAGATTAAGTAGATATCTCTTGGATTCTTTAACCGGAATCTTCGTGGTATAAGCTAGAACTGATGGCGGCATTCAAGAGAATCCAGAAGGTCTAAACCTTGTCTGTGGTATTCTGAGTAGGATTCAATGATTGAATGACTGTGACGAGCTTCAAACTCCTGAAGGCGAGGCGTTAGTGACAGACGCAAAAGAATCACTGGATTCTATTCCGGCCTGATTGAGAACCGACAAATGGATAGCCGTGCCGTGACAGGGTGCGTTGAACATTTCCACTGAGAGGATGGGAGGTAGCCACTGACAACGGTGAAACCCTTGCATACAGCTTGCCATGGAAGGAGCCTTGCGTGTTTGAAGAAAAAGACAGTAGGAAAGCAGAGATTCAGAAGATAGAGCATCTCCAAAACCTCAACCTATTCTCTATCACTGCAAAACAAGTACTTATTTCATGTTCTTTTACTTTTCACAATCAATCCTGATAATTTCTGATATCCTGACTAAGATTTACAAGATAACCATAGCTTGCTTCAAGCCGACAATCACCGTGGGATCGACCCTTACTCACGTAAGGTATTACTTGGACGACCCAGTGTACTTGCTGGTTAGTTGTGCGGGGTTGCAAAAGTGTGATTGCAATTTCGTGCACCATCCACCGTTGAAAATATATAAGTGATGGTGGTCCAGGCATGGCCGAATGGCCAACCCCCATGGTCTAGGAACTAAACGTCAAATGATATCTAATACAATAGTAAAATGTCCTATTTATACTAGACTAGCTACTAGGATTTACAGAAGTAAGTATTTGATGCAGAAATCCACTTTCGGGGCCCACTTGGTGTGTGCTTGGGCTGAGCTTGAGCTTTACACATGCAGAGGCTTCTTTTGGAGTTGAACGCCAAGTTGTAACGTGTTTTTGGTGTTCAACTCTGGTTCGTGACGTGTTTCTGGCGTTTGACTCCTGATGAGCGGATAATTTATACGCTTTTTGGCTTTGTTTTTAGGTAGTTTTTAGTATGATCTAGTTACTTTTAGGGATGTTTTCATTAGTTTTTATGCTAAATTCACATTTCTGGACTTTAATATGAGTTTGTGTATTTTCTGTTATTTCAGGTATTTTCTGGCTGAAATTGAGGGACCTGAGCAAAACTCTGGTAAGAAGCTGACAAAGGACTGCTGATGCTGTTGGAATCTGACCTCCCTACACTTGAAATGAATTTTATGGAGCTATAGAACTCCAAATGGCGTGCTCTCAAGAGGTTTGGAAATTAGACATCCAGAGCTTTCCAGCAATATATAATAGCCCATACTTTATTCGTAATTAGATGATGTAAACTGGCACTCAATGCCAGTTCCATGCTGCATCCTGGAGTCAAACGCCAGAAACACGTCACGAACCAGAGTTGAACGCCCAAAACACGTTACAACTTGGCGTTCAACTCCAAGAGAAGCCTCAGCTCATGGATAGATCAAGCTAAGCCCAAGCACACACCAAGTGGTCCCTATAAGTGAATTTATGCATCAATTACTTACTTCTGTAAACCCTAGTAGCTAGTCTAGTATAAATAGGATATTTTACTATTGTACTAGTTGCTTTTGACCACGTTACATCTTTGGTCTCAGTTTTATTTCATTATTCATCTTAGGATACTATTGATCATGTTTGGGGGGCTGGCCATTCGGCCATGCCTGAACCTTCATCACTTATTTCATATGTATTTTTAACGGTGGAGTTTCTACACACCATAGATTAAGGGTGTGGAGCTCTGCTGTACCTCAAGTTTCAATGCAATTACTACTATTTTCTATTCAATTCGACTTATTCTTATTCTAAGATATTCATTGCACTTCAACATGATGAATGTGATGATCCGTGACACTCATCATCATTCTCACCTATGAACGCGTGACTGACAACCACTTCCGTTCTACCTTAGACCGGGCGCATATCTCTTGGATTCCTTAATAAGAATCTTCGTGGTATAAGCTAGAATTGATGGCGGCATTCATGGGAATCCGGAAAGTCTAACCTTGTCTGTGGTATTCCGAGTAGGATTCCGGAATTGAATGACTGTGACGAGCTTCAAACTCGCGATTGCTAGGCGTGATGACAAACGCAAAAGAATTAAGGGATTCTATTCCAACATGATCGAGAACCGACAGATAATTAGCCGTGCTGTGACAGAGCATTTGGACCATTTTCACTGAGAGGATGGGATGTAGCCATTGACAACGATGATGCCCTACATACAGCTTGCCATAGAAAGGAGTGATAAAAATTGGAAGAAAGCAGTAGGAAAGTAGAGATTCAGAAGGAACACAGCACCTCCATACGCTTATCTGAAATTCCCACCATTGAATTGCATGAGTAACTTTATCTTTATTTTCTATTTATTTTATTATCATTCGAAAAACCAATAATCTCTTAATATAGTTGAATCCGCCTGACTGGGATTTACAAGATGACCATAGCTTGCTTCATACCAACAATCCCTGTGGGATCGACCCTTACTCACGTAAGGTATTACTTGGACGGCCCAGTACACTTGCTGGTTAGTTGTGCGGAGTTGTGACAAAGTGTGATTTATGTTTGAGATCACCAAGTCTTTGGAGCCATTGTTGATGATCACAATTTCGTCCACCAAGTTTTTGGCGCCGTTGCCGGGGATTGTTCGAGTATGAACAACTGACAGTTCATCTTGTTTCTCAGATAAGGTAATTTTCTTTTCAAAAGGTTTACAAAAATTTTTCAAAATTTTTCTTTGTTTTCGTTTTTCCCAAAAATTATTTTCGAAAAAAATAATAATAAAATAAAAAAAATCAAAAATATTTTGTGATTGTTGTTTGAGTCTAGTGTCAATTTTTAAGTTTAGGTGTCAGTTGCATGTTTTAAAAATTTCTTGCATTTTTCAAAAATTCATGCATTCATAGTGTTCTTTATGATCTTCAAGTTGTTCTTGGTAAGTCTTCTTGTTTGAACTTGATGTTTTCTTGTTTTGTGTCTTTTATTATTTTTCATGTGCATTCTTGCATTCATAGATCCATGCATTAAAGAATTCTAAGTTTGGTGTCTTACATGTTTTCTTTGCATAAAAAATTTTTCAAAAATATGTTCTTGATGTTAATCATGATCTTCAAATTGTTCTTGGTGTTCATCTTGACATTCATAGTGCTCTTGCATGCATCATGAGTTTTGATTCATAATTTTCATGTTGTGAGTCATTTTTGTTATTTTTCTCTCTCATCATTAAAAAATCAAAAAAAATATCTTTTCCTTTTTCTCTCCTAATTTTTGAAAATTTGAGTTGACTTAGTCAAAAAATTTTAAAATTAGTTGTTTCTTACAAGCCAAGTCAAATTTTCAATTTTAAAAATCTTATCTTTTTAAAACTTTTTCAAAAATCAAATTTTTTTCATTTTTCTTATTAATTTTTCGAAATTTTCTTTTAAAAATGTTTTTTAAAAATCTTTTTCTTAATTTTATCTTTATTTTCGAAAATTATGCTAACAATTAATGTGATTGGTTCAAAAATTTGAAGTTGTTAATTTCTTGTTAAGAAAGGTTCAATCTTTAAATTCTAGAATCTTATCTTTTAGTTTCTTGTTAGTTAAGTAATTAATTTTAACTTTAAAAATTAAATCTATCGTATCCTATCTTTTATATCATATCATTTTCAAAATTTTATCTTTTTCAAAAATTTTGATTTTAAAATATCTTTTCTAACTTCTTATCTTCTTATCTTCTTATCTTTTCAAATTTGATTTTCAAATCTTTTTCAACTAACTATTTGACTTTTTGTTTGTTTCTTATCTTTTTCAAAACCCCCTAACTACTTTTCTCTCTCTAATTTTCAAAAATATCTCATCCCTTTTTTTTAATTCTTTTTAAATTAACTAATTGTTTTAAAGTTTAATTTTAATTCTATCTCATCTTTAATTTTTTGAAAATCATTAACTCCTTTTCAAAATTAATTTTTGAATTCTCTCTCTCATCTTCTTCTATTTATTTATTCATTTACTAACACTTCTCTTCACCTCTCTTCATCTCCAATCACTTCCTCTATCCTTACCCTTGTGTTTGGATTATTCCTTCTTCTTAATCCTTATCCCCTTTCTTCTTCTACTAATAATAAGGATCCTCTTTACTGTGACATAGAGGATTTCTCTTCCTTTTCTTTTTCTCTTCTCTTTCATATGAGCATGAACAAGGAAAAAGGCACTCTTGTTGAAGCTGATCCTGAACCTGAAAGGAATTTGAAGAGGAAACTAAGAGAAGCTAAATTACAACAATCCAGAGGCAACCTTTTTGAAATTTTCGAACAAGAAAAGGAGATGGCAGCCGAACCAACAACAATAATGCAAGGAGGATGCTTGGTGATTTTACTAAACCCACGTCCAAGTTTGATGGAAGAAGCATCTCAATTCCTGCCATTGGAGCAAACAATTTTGAGCTAAAACCTTAATTAGTTGCTTTAATGCAACATAACTGCAAGTTTCATGGACTTCCATCAGAAGATCCTTACTAGTTTTTAACTAAGTTCTTGCAGATTTGTGAGACTGTTAAGACGAATGGAGTAGATCCTGAAGTCTACAGGCTCATGCTTTTCCCTTTTGCTGTAAGAGACAGAGCTAGAACATGGTTGGACTCACAACCTAAAGATAGCCTGGACTCCTGGGATAAGCTAGTCACGGCCTTCTTGGATAAATTCTTTCCTCCTCAAAAGCTGAGCAAGCTTAGAGTGGATGTTCAGACCTTCAAGCAAAAAGATGGTGAATCCCTCTATGAAGCTTGGGAAAGATACAAGCAGATGACCAAAAAGTATCCTTCTGACATGTTTTCAGAATGGACCATATTAGATATATTCTATTATGGTCTATCTGAGTTTTCCAAAATGTCATTGGACCATTCTGTAGGTGGATCCATTCACCTAAAGAAAACGCCTGCAGAAGCTCAAGAACTTATTAACATGGTTGCAAATAATCAATTCATGTACACTTCTGAGAGGAATTTCGTGAATAATGGGACGCCTCAGAGGAAGGGAGTTCTTGAAATTGATGCTCTGAATGCCATATTGGCTCAGAACAAAGTGTTGACTCAGCAAGTCAACATCATTTCTCAAAGTCTGAATGGATGGCAAAATGCATCCAACAGTACTAAAGAGGCATCTTCTAAAGAAGAAGCTTATGATCCTAAGAACCATGCAATGGCAGAGGTAAATTACATGGGTGAACCTTATGGAAACACCTATAATTCATCATAGAGAAATCATCTAAATTTCTCATGGAAGGATCAACAAAAGCCTTAAAAAGGCTTTAATAATGGTGGAAAAAACAGGTTTATCAATAGCAAGCCTTTTCCATCATCTTCTCAGCAATAGATAGAGAATTCTGAGCAGAGCTCCTCTAATTTAGCAAATATAGTCTCTGATCTGTCTAAGGCCACTTTAAGTTTCATGAGTGAAACAAGGTCCTCCATCAGAAATTTGGAGGCACAAGTGAGCCAGGTGAGTAAGAAAGTAACTGAAACTCCTCCTGGTACTCTCCCAAGCAATACAGAAGAGAATCCAAAGAGAGAGTGGAAGGCCATTGATATAGTCAATATGGCCGAATGCAGAGAGGGAAGAAAGGACAAAAATCCTATGAGGAAGACCACCTGGGACGTCCTCTGAGCAAGAAGGAGTCCCCTTTTGAGGACCTAAAGGAATCTAAGGCTCATAAAGAGACCATAGAGATTCCATTAAACCTCCTTCTGCCATTTATGAGCTCTGAAGACTATTCTTCCTCTGAAGAGGATGAAGATGTAACTGGAGAGCAAGTTGCTCAATATTTAGGAGCTATCATGAAGCTGAATGCCAAGTTGTTTGGTAATAAGACTTGGGAATGTGAACCTCCCTTGCTCATTAGTGAACTAGATACATGGGTTCAGCAAACATTACCTCAAAAGAGACAAGATCCTGGCAAATTCTTAATACCCTGTACCATAGGCACCATGACCTTTAACAAGGCTCTATATGACCTGGGGTCAAGCATAAATCTTATGCCACTCTCTGTAATGGAGAAACTAAGGATCATTAAGGTACAGCCTACCATATTCTCATTACAAATGGCAGACAAGTCAGTAAGACAAGCTTATGGATTGGTAGAGGACGTGTTAGTGAAGGTTGAAGGCCTTTACATCCCTGCTGATTTCATAATCTTAGACACTAGGAAGGCGGAGGATGAATGAATCACCCTTGGAAGACCTTTCTTAGCCACAGCAGGAGCTGTGATTGATGTTGACAGAGGAGAGCTAGTCCTTCAATTGAATGGGGATTACCTTGTGTTTAAGACCCAAGGGTGTTCTTCTGTAAACATGGAAAAGAATCACAGTAAGCTTCTCTCAATACAGAGTCAAACAAAGCCCCCACAATCAAACTCTAAGTTTGGTGTTGGGAGGCCCTCATCATGCTCTAAACATCTGTGAGGCTCCATGAGAGCCATTGTCAAGCTAGTGACATTAAAGAAGCGCTTGTTGGGAGTCAACCCAATTTTTATTTATCTAATTTTATTTTTTTATTTTACTATTATTTTATGTCTTATTAGGTTCATGATCATGTGGAGTCACGAAAAAATACAAAAATTAAAAACAGAATCAAAAACAGCAGAAGAAAAATCACACCCTGGAGGAAGGACTTACTGGCGTTTAAACGCCAGTAAGGAGCATCTGGCTGGTGTTCAATGCCAGAACAGAGCATGGATCTGGCGTTGAATGCCAGAAACAAGCAACTTCCTGGCGTTTGAACACCAGGAATATGCCCTGAGGAAAGCTGGCACTGAACGCCAGGAAGAAGCATGGAACTGGCGTTCAACGCCAGAAACATGCTGCAATTGGGCGTTGAACACCCAAAATGAGCATCACTTCGGCGTTTAAACACCATAATTGTATGCTAAGGCATTATACATGCCTAATGGGTGCAGGGATGTAAATCCTTGACAGCCCAGGATCTGTGGACCCCACAGGATCACCTCAAGATTTGTGGACCCCACAGGATCTCCACCCACCTCAACCCACCTTCTCTCTTCTTCACCAATCACCTCAATCTCTCTTCCCCATCACCCCTTCACCACTCACATCCATCCATCTCTTCCCACCCAATCCCACCCATATGGCCGAAACATACACATCTCCCCCTCTCCTCCGTATCTTCTTCCATTCTTTCTTCTTTTGCTCGAGGGCGAGCAACATTTTAAGTTTGGTGTGGTAAAAGCATAGCTTTTTTGTTTTTCCATAACCATTGATGGCACCTAAGGCCAGAAAAACATCTAGAAAGAGGAAAGGGAAGACAAAAGCTTCCACCTCCGAGTCATAGGAGATGGAGAGATTCATCTAAAGGGTTTATAGCTCAGTGGCAAAACATTTGACTGCAAATCAAGAGATCCCTGAGATACCTCAGGGGATAAATTTTCCTCTACACAATTATTGGGAGAAACTAAGGATAGGAGCACTGATGAGCGGATAATTTATACGCTTTTTGGCATTGTTTTTAGCATGTTTTTAGTATGATCTAGTTAGTTTTTAGTATATTTTTATTAGTTTTTAGCTAAAATTCACTTTTCTGGACTTTACTATGATTTTGTGTGTTTTTCTGTGATTTCAGGTATTTTCTGCTGAAATTGAGGGTCCTGAGCAAAAATCTGATTCCGAGACCAAAAAGGACTGCAGATGCTGTTGGATTCTGACCTCCCTGCACTCAAAGTGGATTTTCTGGAGCTACAGAAGCCCAATTGGCGCGCTCTCAACGGCGTTAGAAAGTAGACATCCTGGGCTTTCCAGCAATATATGATAGTCCATACTTTTTCCGAGCTTTGATGGCCCAAACCGGCGTGGCAAAACCGCCTCAGAAATTCCAGCGTTTAACGCTGGAACTGGCATAAAACTTGGAGTTAAACGCCCAAACTGGCATGAAAGCTGGCGTTTAACTCCAGAAAAGGTCTCTACACGAAAATGCTTCATTGCTCAACCCAAGCACACACCAAGTGGGCCCGGAAGTGGATTTTTAAGTCATTTACTCATTTCTGTAGACCCTAGGCTACTAGTTTACTATTAATAGGATCTTTTGACATTGTATCTGTATCTCATGACACTTTACACGTTTCTCATTGTATCTTCCACGGCATGAGTCTCTAAACCCCATGGTTGGGGGTGAGGAGCTCTGCTGTGTCTTGATGGATTAATGCAATTACTACTGTTTCTCATTCAATCATGCTTGCTTCCATTCTAAGATAATACTTGTTCTTAACCCGGATGAATGTGATGATCCGTGACAATCATCATCATTCTCAACTATGAAGGCGTGCCTGACAACCACCTCCGTTCTACCTTAGATAAAGTAGTTATCTCTTGGATTCTTTAACCGGAATCTTCGTGGTATAAGCTAGAACTGATGGCGGCATTCAAGAGAATCCGGAAGGTCTAAACCTTGTCTGTGGTATTCTGAGTAGGATTCAATGATTGAATGACTGTGACGTGTTTCAAACTCCTAGCAGGCGGGGCGTTAGTGACAGACGCAAAAGAATCGCTGGATTCTATTCCGGCCTGACCGAGAACCGACAGATGATTAGCCATGCTGTGACAGAGCATAGGAACATTTTCACTGAGAAGATGGGAGGTAACCATTGACAACGGTGAAACCCTACATACAGCTTGCCATGGAAGGAGCCTTGCGTGTTTGATGAAGAAGACAGTAGGAAAGCAGAGATTCAGAAGATGGAGCATCTCCAAAACCTCAACCTATTCTCCATTACTGCAAAACAAGTAATCATTTCATGTTCTTTTGTCTTTCACAATCAATCCTGATAATTTCTGATATCCTGACTAAGATTTACAAGATAACCATAGCTTGCTTCAAGCCGACAATCTCCGTGGGATCGACCGTTGCTCACGCAAGGTATTACTTGGACGACCCAGTGCACTTGCTGGTTAGTTGTGCGGAGTTGCAAAAGTGTGATTGCACTTTCGTGCACCAAGTGTTTGGCGCCGTTGCCGGGGATTGTTCGAGTTTGGACAACTGACGGTTTATCTTGTTGCTTAGATTAGGACTGTTTTATTGGTTTAGAGTCTTTTAGTTTAGTCTAGTTTCATATTTTAAGTTTGGTGTCAATTGCATGCTTTTGTTTTTCTTTTAATTTTCGAATTTGCATGTTCTTAGTCCCTTTTTGATTCATAAAAATTCTAAGTTTGGTGTCCTCTTTGTGTTTTTCCCTTAAAAATTTTCGAAAATTAGTGTTTGATTTTCTAAAAATTTTAAGTTTGGTGTCTTTTTGTTGTTTTTCTCTTTCCTCTTTTCAAAAATCAAATCTTTTTCATAAAAATTTTTCAATCATATCTTTTTAATTGCTGTTTTCAAAATCTTTTTGATCAACTAATTGATTCAGTTCTCAATTTGCTTTGATCTTATTTTCTTTTTGATTTTCGAATTTTCACCTTAATTTTCGTTTGTTTTATTTTATTTTCTTTTTCGTTTAATTCAAAAAAAAACGACAAAATATATCTATTTGCAATCCATTATGGACCTAAGTGGGATTGATCAGTCCAAAAGGACTCTGGGGTCATATGCTAACCCCATTACAGCTGCATATGGGAGTAGCATATGTACACCTCCCATCAAAGCAAGCAGCTTTGAGCTAAATCCTCAACTCATTATCATAGTGCAGCAAAATTGCCAGTATTCCGGTCTTCCACAGGAAGAACCTACTGAGTTTCTGGCACAGTTCTTACAAATTGCTGACACAGTACATGATAGAGAGGTGGATCAGGATGTCTACAGACTATTACTGTTTCCATTTGCTGTAAAAGATAAGGCTAAAAGGTGGTTGAATAACCAACCTACAGCAAGTATAAAGACATGGAAACAGTTGTCAGACAAATTCCTGAATCATTTTTACCCTCCAAAGAGGATGACACAGCTAAGGCTGGACATCCAAGGCTTTAAACAAGAGGATAATGAATCCCTTTACAATGCCTGGGAGAGGTATAGAGGTATGCTAAGGAAATGTCCCTCTGAAATGTTTTCAGAGTGGGTACAGCTAGACATCTTCTACTATGGGCTTACAGAAAAAGCTCAGATGTCTTTAGACCACTCAGCTGGTGGATCTATACACATGAGGAAGACAATTGAAGAAGCTCAAGAGCTTATAGACACTATTGCTAGAAACCAATATTTGTACTCTAGCAATGAGTTCTCTCCAAAAGAGGAAGTCATGGCAGTAGTCACTGACCCTAATCCTCAAGAACAGATAATTGAGCTTAATCAACAATTGCTCCTGATGACAGAACAGTTAGCAGACTTTAAAGAAATGCTCCATGAAACTAAAATTGCTAACAAGAGCAAAGAACTGCAGTTGAAGCAAGCAAAACAGCAAATATCCAAACAGATAACAGAGGAATGTCAAGCAGTTCAACTGAGGAGTTGGAAGACACTGAATAACACTGCTCAGAAGAGCAAAAAGCCAAACAAGGAACAATTGACAGAGGACAACCAAACCACTGTGCAAAATCCCTCTGAGGACAGTAAGAGCCCAGAGAGGAATGTTATTGGCGTTCAAACGCCAGAAAAGGAAGGAAAGCTGGCGTTAAACGCCCATTCCTTGCCCAGTTCTGGCGGTCAAACGCCAGAAAAGGGGGAAAAGTTGGCGTTAAACGCCCATTTTCCACCCAATTCTGGCGTTCATACGCCCAATGATGATCAGACACCTGAAAGTGCTGACAGTAATCCCTCTAACAAGGCTTCTTCAACCACTTCTGTAAGGAATAAACCTGCAGCATCTAAGGTTGAAGAATATAAAGCCAAGATGTCTTATTGGTGCGCGAAATTGTGAACAATACTTTTTCACAACTCTCATAATCCCCGGTCATGAACCCCAAAAACTTGGTGTTCAATACCATGGCATTACACAACTTCGCACAACTAACCAGCAAGTGCACTGGGTCGTCCAAGTAATAAACCTTACGCGAGTAAGGGTCGATCCCACGGAGATTGTTAGTATTGAAGCAAGCTATGGTCATCTTGTAAATCTTAGTCAGGCAAACTCAAATGATAATGATGATGAACGAAAATAACAAAAAGGTAAAGATAGAGATACTTATGTAATTCATTGGTAGGAACTTCAGATAAGCGCATGAAGATGCCTTCCCTTCCGTCTCTCTGCTTTCCTACTGTCTTCATCCAATCCTTCTTACTCCTTTCCATGGCAAGCTTAAGCAAGGGTTTCACCGTTGTCAGTGGCTACCTCCCATCCTCTCAGTGAAAGCGATTGTATATGCTCTGTCACAGCATAGCGGAATTCATCTGTCGGTTCTCAATCAGGCCGGAATAGAATCCAGTGATTCTTTTGCGTCTGTCACTAACGCCCCGCCCTCAGGAGTTTGAAGCACGTCACAGTCATTCAATCATTGAATCCTACTCAGAATACCACAGACAAGGTTAGACCTTCCGGATTCTCTTGAATGCCGCCATCAGTTCTCGCCTATACCACGAAGATTCCGATTAAAGAATCCAAGAGATATTCACTAGAGCCTTGATCGCTTGTAGAACAAGAGTGGTTGTCAGTCACTTTGTTCATAAGTGAGAATGATGATGAGTGTCACGGGTCATCACATTCATCAAGTTGAAGAACAAGTGATATCTTAGAACAAGAACAAGTGGAATTGAATGGAAGAACAATAGTAATTGCATTAATACTCGAGGTACAGCAGAGCTCCACACCTTAATCTATGGTGTGTAGAAACTCCACCGTTGAAAATACATAAGAACAAAAGTGATCATTGGTTTCAGTCCCAGAGAGGGAACCAGAAGAACCAAGATCTGATCTAAGAACTAGATGTCCGAAGATGAAAATACAATAGTAAAAGGTCCTACTTATAGAAAACTAGTAGCCTAAGGTTTACAGAATTGAGTAAATGACATAAAAATCCACTTCCGGGCCCACTTGGTGTGTGCTTGGGCTGAGCAATGAAGCATTTTCGTGTAGAGACTCTTCCTGGAGTTAAACGCCAGCTTTTATGCCAGTTTGGGCGTTTAACTCCCATTTTGGTGCCAGTTCCAGCGTTTAACGCTGGGATTTCTGAGGGTGACTTTGAACGCCGGTTTGGGCCATCAAATCTTGGGCAAAGTATGGACTATCATATATTACTGGAAAGCCCAGGATGTCTACTTTCCAACGCCGTTGAGAGCGCGCCAATTGGGCTTCTGTTGCTCCAGAAAATCCACTTCGAGTGCAGGGAGGTCAGAATCCAACAGCATCTGCAGTCCTTTTTGGTCTCTGAATCAGATTTTTGCTCAGGTCCCTCAATTTCAACCAGAAAATACCTGAAATCACAGAAAAACACACAAACTCATAGTAAAGTCCAGAAAAGTGAATTTTAACTAAAAACTAATAAAAATATACTAAAAACTAACTATATCATACCAAAAACATACTAAAAACAATGCCAAAAAGTATACAAATTATCCGCTCATCACAACACCAAACTTAAATTGTTGTTTGTCCTCAAGCAACTGAAAATCAAATAAGATAAAAAGAAGAGAATATGCAATGAATTCCAAAAACATCTATGAAGATCAGTATTAATTAGATGAGCGAGGCTTTTAGCTTTTTGCCTCTAAACAGTTTTGGCATCTCACTCTATCCTTTGAAATTCAGAATGATTGGCTTCATTAGGAACTTAGAATCCAGATAGTGTTAATGATTCTCTTAGTAAAGTATGATGATTCTTGAACATAGCTACTTATTGAGTCTTGGCTGTGGCCCAAAGCACTCTGTCTTCCAGTATTACCACCGGATACATACATGCCACAGACACATAATTGGGTGAACCTTTTCAGATTGTGACTCAGCTTTGCTAAAGTCCCCAATTAGAGGTGTCCAGGGTTCTTAAGCACACTCTTATTTGCCTTGGATCACAACTCTTATTTCTCTACATTTTTTTTTCGTTTTCTTTTTCTTTTTCTCTCTTTTTTTTTCGTTTTTTTTTTCATTGTTTTTTCTTGCTTCAAGAATCATTTTGATGATTTTTCAGATCCTCAGTAACATGTCTCCTTTTTCATCATTCTTTCAAGAGCCAACATTCATAAACCACAAATTCAAGATACATATGCACTGTTTAAGCATACATTCAGAGAACAAAAATATTGCCACCACATCAAAATAATTAAACTGTTATAAAATTCAAAATTCATGCAATTCTTTCTTTTTCAATTAAGCACGTTTTTATTCAAGAAAGGTGATGGATTCATAGGACATTCATAACTTTAAGGCATAGACACTAAGACACTAATGATCACAAGACACAAACATGGATAAACATAAGCACAAAAAATTCGAAAAACAGAAGAATAAAGAACAAGGAAATCAAGGAACGGGTCCACCTTTAGTGATGGCGGCTCTTTCTTCCTCTTGAAGATCCTATGGAGTGCTTGAGCTCCTCAATGTCTCTTCCTTGTCTTTGTTGCTCCTCCCTCATGATTCTTTGATCTTCTCTAATCTCATGGAGGATGATGGAGTGTTCTTGGTGCTCCACCCTTAGTTGTCCCATGTTAGAACTCAACTCTCCTAGGGAGGTGTTTAGTTGCTCCCAATAGTTTTGTGGAGGGAAGTGCATTCCTTGAGGAATCTCAGGGATCTCATGATGAGTGGGATCTCTTGTGTGCTCCATCCTCTTCTTAGTGATGGGCTTGTCCTCCTCAATGGGGGTGTCTCCCTCTATGTCAACTCCAACTGAATAACAGAGGTGACAGATGAGATGAGGAAAGGCTAACCTTGCCAAGGTAGAGGACTTGTCCGCCACCTTATAGAGTTCTTGGGCTATAACCTCATGAACCTCTATTTCTTCTCCAATCATGATGCTATGGATCATGATAGCCCGGTCTATGGTAACTTCGGACCGGTTGCTAGTGGGAATGATTGAGCGTTGGATGAACTCCAACCATCCTCTAGCCACGGGCTTGAGGTCATGCCTTCTTAATTGAACCGGCTTTCCTCTTGAATCTCTCTTCCATTGGGCGCCCTCTACACATATGACTGTGAGGACTTGGTCCAACCTTTGATCAAAGTTGACCCTTCTAGTGTAAGGATGTTCATCTCCTTGCATCATAGGCAAGTTAAATGCCACCCTCACACTTTCTGGACTAAAATCCAAGTATTTCCCCCGAACCATAGTAAGATAATTCTTTGGATTCGGGTTCACACTTTGGTCATGGTTCTTGGTGATCCATGCATTGGCATAGAACTCTTGAACCATCAAGATTCCGACTTGTTGAATGGGGTTGGTAATAACTTCCCAACCTCTTCTTCGGATCTCATGTCGGATCTCCGGATATTCACCCTTTTTGAGTGAAAAAGGGACCTCGGGGATCACCTTCTTCAAGGCCACAACTTCATAGAAGTGGTCTTGATGCACCCTTGAGATGAATCTTTTCATCTCCCATGACTCGGAGGTGGAAGCTTTTGCCTTCCCTTTCCTCTTTCTAGAGGTTTCTCCGGCCTTGGATGCCATAAATGGTTATGGAAAAACAAAAAGCAATGCTTTTACCACACCAAACTTAAAATGTTTGCTCGTCCTCGAGCAAGAGAAGAAAGAAGAGAGTAGAAGAAGAAGAAATGAGGAGAAGGGGAATGGCTTTGTATTCGACCAAAGGGGAGAGAGGTGTTTAAGGTGTGTGAAAATGAAGGAATGAAGGAGGGTTTATATAGGAGAGTGGGAGAGGGATGTTCGGCCATTTGAGGGTGGGTTTGGGTGGGAAAGTGGTTTGAATTTGAATAGTGGGGTAGGTGGGGTTTTATGAAGGATGGATGTGAGTGGTGAAGAGAAAGATGGGATTTGATAGGTGAAGGGTTTTTGGGGAAGAGGTGTTGAGGTGATTGGTGAAGAAGAGATAGAGAGTGGTAGGGTAGGTGGGGATCCTGTGGGGTCCACAGATCCTTAGGTGTCAAGGAAAAGCCATCCCTGCACCAAATGGCATTCAAAATCACGTTTTGAGCCAATTCTGCCGTTAAACGCCGGGCTGGTGCCCATTTCTGGCGTTTAACGCCAGCATGTTGCCCCTTTCTGGCGTTTAACGCCAGTCTGGTGCCCCTTTCTGGCGTTAAACGCCCAGAATGGTGCCAGACTGGGCATTAAACGCCCACCAGCTAACCTCACTGGCGTTTAAACGCTAGTGGGTGCGTCCTCCAGGGTGTGCTATTTTTCTTCCTGTTTTTCATTCTGTTTTTGCTTTTTTTTTCATGGATTTTGTGACTTCTTATGATCATCAACCTACAAAAGACATAAAATAACAAAAGAAAATAGTTAATTATAAAACATTGGGTTGCCTCCCAACAAGCGCTTCTTTAATGTCAGTAGCTTGACAGAAGACTCTCATGGAGCCTCACAGATATTCAGAGCCATGTTGGAACCTCCCAACACCAAACTTAGAGTTTGAATGTGGGGGTTCAACACCAAACTCAGAGTTTGGTTGTGGCCTCCCAACACCAAACTTAGAGTTTGACTGTGGGGGCTCTGTTTCGCTCTGTTTTGAGAGAAGCTCTTCATGCTTCCTCTCCATGATGACAGAGGGATATCCTTGGGCCTTAAACACCAAGGATTCTTCATTCACTTGAATGATCAACTCTCCTCTATCAACATCAATCACAGCCCTTGCTGTGGCTAGGAAGGGTCTGCCAAGGATGATGGATTTATCCATGCACTTCCCAGTCTCTAGGACTATGAAATCAGTAGGGATGTAATGGTCTTCAACTTTAACCAGAACATCCTCTACAAGTCCATAGGCTTGTTTTCTTGAGTTGTCTGCCATCTCTAGTGAGATTTTTGCAGCTTGCACCTCAAAGATCCCTAACTTCTCCATTACAGAGAGGGGCATGAGGTTTACACTTGACCCTAAGTCACACAAGGCCTTCTTGAAGGTCATGGTGCCTATGGTACAAGGTATAGAAAACTTCCCAGGATCTTGTCTCTTTTGAGGCAGTTTCTGCCTAGACAAGTCATTCAGTTCTTTGGTGAGCAAAGGGGATTCATCCTCCCAAGTCTCATTTCCAAATAACTTGTCATTTAGCTTCATGATTGCTCCAAGGTATTTAGCAACTTGCTCTTCAGTGACATACTCATCCTCTTCAGAGGAAGAATACTCATCAGAGCTCATGAATGGCAGAAGTAAGTCCAGTGGAATCTCTATGGTCTTATTTTGAGCCTCAGATTCCCATGGTTCCTCATTGGGGAACTCTTTGGAGGCCAGTGGACGCCCAGTGAGGCCTTCCTCAGTGGCGTTCACTGCCTCTTCTTCCTCCCAAAATTCGGCCATGTTGATGGCCTTGCACTCTCCTTTTGGATTTTCTTCTGTATTGCTTAGGAGAGTACTAGGAGGGAGTTCAGTAATTTTCTTGCTCAGCTGACCTACTTGTCCTTCCAAATTTCTGATGAAGGACCTTGTTTCAGTCATGAAACTTTGAGTGGTCTTAATTAGATCAGAGACCATAGTTGCTAAGTCAGAGGTATTCTGCTTAGAGTTCTCTGTCTGTTGCTGAGAAGATGATGGAAAAGGCTTGCTATTGCTAAACCTGTTTCTTTCACCATTATTGTTATTGAAACCTTGTTGAGGTCTCTGTTGATCCTTCCATGAAAGATTTGGATGATTCCTCCATGAAGGATTGTAGGTGTTTCCATAGGGTTCTCCCATGTAATTCACCTCTTCTATTGAAGGGTTCTCAGGATCATAAGCTTCTTCCTCAGATGAAACTTCCTTAGTACTGCTTGGTGCATGGTGCGCGAAATTATGATCACTACAACTTCACACAACTAACCAGCAAGTGCACTGGGTCGTCCAAGTAATACCTTACGTGAGTAAGGGTCGATCCCACGGAGATTGTTGGTATGAAGCAAGCTATGGTCATCTTGTAAATCTTAGTCAGGCAAACTCAAATGTATATGGTGATGAACGAAAATAACACAAAGATAAAGATAGAGATACTTATGTAATTCATTGGTAGGAACTTCAGATAAGCGCATGAAGATGCCTTCCCTTCCGTCTCTCTGCTTTCCTACTGCCTTCATCCAATCCTTCTTACTCCTTTCCATGGCAAGCTTGTGTAGGGTTTCACCGTTGTCAATGGCTACCTCCCATCCTCTCAGTGAAAGCGATTGCATATGCTCTGTCACAGCATAGCGGAATTCATCTGTCGGTTCTCAATCAGGCCGGAATAGAATCCAGTGATTCTTTTGCGTCTGTCACTAACGCCCCGCCCTCAGGAGATTGAAGCACGTCACAGTCATTCAGTCATTGAATCCTACTCAGAATACCACAGACAAGGTTAGACCTTCCGGATTCTCTTGAATGCTGCCATCAGTTCCAGCCTATACCACGAAGATTCCGATTAAAGAATCCAAGAGATATTCACTAGGGCCTTGGTTGCTTGTAGAACAGAGTGGTTGTTAGTCACCCTTGTTCATGGGTGAGAATGATGATGAGTGTCAATCATCACCTTCATCAAGTTGAAGAACAAGTGATATCTTGGACAAAGAACAAGCGGAATTGAATAGAAGAGCAATAGTAATTGCATTAATACTCGAGGTACAGCAGAGCTCCACACCTTAATCTATGGTGTGTAGAAACTCCACCGTTGAAAATACATAAGAACAAAGGTCTAGGCATGGCCGAATGGCCAGCCTCCCAAAGAGGGTTCAATCATCAAAGCATTATCAAAAGATCAAAATACAATAGTAAAAGGTCCTATATATAGAGAACTAGTAGCCTAGGGTGCACAGAGATGAGTAAAAGACATAAAAATCCACTTCCGGGCCCACTTGGTGTGTGCTTGGGCTGAGCAATGAAGCATTTTCGTGTAGAGACTCTTCGTGGAGTTAAACGCCAGCCTTTATGCCAGTTTGGGCGTTTAACTCCCATTTAGGTGCCAGTTCCGGCGTTTAACGCTGGGATTTCTGTAGGTGACTTTGAACGCCGATTTGGGCCATCCAATCTTGGGCAAAATATGGACTATTATATATTGCTGGAAAGCCCAGGATGTCTACTTTCCAACGCCGTTAAGAGCGCGCCAATTGGGCTTCTGTAGCTCCAGAAAATCCACTTCGAGTGCAGGGAGGTCAGAATCCAACAGCATCTGCAGTCCTTTTCAGTCTCTGAATCAGATTTTTGCTCAGGTCCCTCAATTTCAGCCAGAAAATACCTGAAATCACAGAAAAACACACAAACTCATAGTAAAGTCCAGAAAAGTGAATTTTAACTAAAAACTAATAAAAATATACTAAAAACTAACTATATCATACTAAAAACATACTAAAAACAATGCCAAAAAGTGTATAAATTATCCGCTCATCACAACACCAAAGTTAAATTGTTGCTTGTCCCCAAGCAACTGAAAATCAAATAAGATAAAAAGAAGAGAATATACTATAGACTCCAAATTATCAATGAAACTTAGCTCCAAATTAGATGAGCGGGACTAGTAGCTTTTTGCCTCCGAACAGTTTTGGCATCTCACTTTATCCTTTGAAATTCAGAATGATTGGCTTCTTTAGGAACTCAGAATCCAGATAGTGTTATTGATTCTCTTAGTTAAGTATGATGATTCTTGAACATAGCTACTTATTGAGTCTTGGCTGTGGCCCAAAGCACTCTGTCTTCCGGTATTACCACTGGATACATACATGCCACAGACACATAATTGGGTGAACCTTTTCAGATTGTGACTCAGCTTTGCTAGAGTCCCCAATTAGAGGTGTCCAGGGTTCTTAAGCACACTCTTATTGCCTTGGATCACAACTTTATTTCTTTCTTTTTCTTTTTCTCCCCTTTTTTTTCGTTTTTCTCCTTCTCTCTTTTTTTTTTGTATTCACTGCCTTTTCTTGCTTCAAGAATCATTTTTATGATTTTTCAGATCCTCAGTAACATGTCTCCTTTTTCATCATTCTTTCAAGAGCCAACAATTTTAACATTCATGAACCACAAATTCAAAAGACATATGCACTGTTTAAGCATACATTCAGAAAACAAAAAGTATTGTCACCACATCAATCTAATTAAGCTAGTTTTAAAGATGAATTTGAAATCCTGTACTTCTTGTTCTTTTGTAATAAAAACAGTTTTCATTTAAGAAAGGTGATGGATTCATATTCATAGCTTTAAGGCATAGACACTAAGACACTAATGATCATAAGACACAAACATGGATAAACATAAGCATAAAAATTCGAAAAACAAGAAAATAAAGAACAAGGAGATTAAAGAACGGGTCCACCTCAGTGATGGCGGCTTGTTCTTCCTCTTGAAGGTCTTATGGAGTGCTTGAGCTCCTCAATGTCTCTTCCTTGTCTTTGTTGCTCCTCTCTCATGATTCTTTGATCTTCTCTAATTTCATGGAGGAGGATGGAATGTTCTTGGTGCTCCACCCTTAGTTGTCCCATGTTGGAACTCAACTCTCCTAGGGAGGTGTTTAGTTGCTCCCAATAGTCTTGTGGAGGAAGGTGCATCCCTTGAGGTATCTCAGGGATCTCATGATGAGAGGGGTCTCTTGTTTGCTCCATCTTTTTTCTTAGTGATGGGCTTGAGGTCATGCCTTCTCAGTTGAATCGGCTTTAGATGCCATAAATGGTTATGGAAAAACAAAAAGCAATGCTTTTACCACACCAAACTTAAAAGGTTTGCTCGTCCTCGAGCAAAAGAAGGAAGAATAGAGGATAAGAAGAAGAAAATGGAGGAGATGGAGGAGGTTGTGTGGTTTTATGAAGGATGGATGTGAGTGGTGAAGAAAAAGATGGGGTTTGATAGGTGAAGGGTTTTTTGGGGAAGAGGTATTGAGATAATTGGTGAATGGGTGAAGAAGAGAGAGTGTGGTGGGGTTGGTGGGGATCCTGTGGGGTCCACAGATCCTGTGGGGTCCACAGATCCTGTGGTGTCAAGGAAAAGTCATCCCTGCACCAAATGGCATTCAAAATCACGTTTTGAGCCAATTCTGGCGTTAAACGCCGGGCTGGTGCCCATTCCTGGCGTTTAACGCCAGTCTGGTGCCCCTTTCTGGCGTTAAACGCCCAGAATGGTGCCAGACTGGGCGTTAAACGCCCAACTGCTAGGCTTACTGGCGTTTAAACGCCAGCAGCATCTTCCTCCAGGGTGTGCTGTTTTTCTTCCTGTTTTTTTATTTTGTTTTTGCTTTTTTCATTAATTTTGTGACTTCTTATGATCATCAACCTACAAAATAAAGTAAAATAACAAAGAAAATAGATAAAATATAACATTGGGTTGCCTCCCAACAAGCGCTTCTTTAATGTCAGTAGCTTGACAGAGGGCTCTCATGGAGCCTCACAGATACTCAGAGCAATGTTGGAACCTCCCAACACCAAACTTAGAGTTTGAATGTGGGGGTTCAACACCAAACTTAGAGTTTGGTTGTGGCCTCCCAACACCAAACTTAGAGTTTGACTATGGGGGCTCTGCTTGCCTCTGATTTGAGAGAAGCTCTTCATGCTTCCTCTCCATGATGACAGAGGGATATCCTTGAGCTTTAAACACCAAGGATTCTTCATTCACTTGAATGATCAATTCACCTCTATCAACATCAATCACAGCCTTTGCTATGGCTAGGAAGGGTCTGCCAAGGATGATGTTCTCATCCATGCACTTCCCAGTCTCTAGGACTATGAAATCAGTAGGGATGTAATGGTCTTCAATCTTGACCAGAACATTCTCTACAAGTCCATAAGCTTGTTTTCTTGAGTTGTCTGCCATCTCTAGTGAGATTCTTGCAGCTTGTACCTCAAAGATCCCTAGCTTCTCCATTACAGAGAGAGGCATGAGGTTTACACTTGACCCTAAGTCACACAGAGCCTTCTTGAAGGTCATGGTGCCTATGGTACAAGGTATGGAAAACTTCCCAGGATCTTGTCTCTTTTGAGGTACTTTCTGCCTAGACAAGTCATCTAGTTCTTTGGTGAGCAAAGGGGGTTCATCCTCCCAAGTCTCATTTCCAAATAACTTGTCATTTAGCTTCATGATTGCTCCAAGGTATTTAGCAACTTGCTCTTCAGTGACATACTCTTCTTCTTCAGAAGAAGAATACTCATCAGAGCTCATGAATGGCAGAAGTAAGTCTAATGGAATCTCTATGGTCTCATTTTGAGCCTCAGATTCCCATGGTTCTTCATTGGGGAACACATTGGAGGTCAGTGCACGCCCATTGAGGCTTTCCTCAGTGGCGTCCACCTCCTCTCTTTCCTCTCCAGATTCGGCCATGGTTATGGCTTTGCACTCTCCTTTTGGATTTTCTTCTGTATTACTTGGGAGAGTACTTGGAGGGAGTTCAGTAATTTTCTTGCTCAGCTGTCCCACTTGTGCCTCTAAATTCCTAATGGAGGACCTTGTTTCAGTCATGAAACTTTGAGTGGTTTTGATTAGATCAGAGACCATGGTTGCTAAGTCAGAGGGGTTCTGCTTAGAATTCTCTGTCTGTTGCTGAGAAGATGATGGAAAAGGCTTGCCATTGCTAAACCTGTTTCTTCCACCATTATTGTTATTGAAACCTTGTTGAGGTCTCTCTTGATTCTTCCATGAGAAATTTGGGTGATTTCTCCATGAAGAATTATAGGTGTTACCATAGGATTCTCCTAGGTAATTCACCTCCTCCATTGAAGGGTTCTCAGGATCATAAGCTTCTTCTTCAGATGAAGCATCCTTAGTGCTGCTTGGTGCATTTTGCATTCCAGACAGACTTTGAGAAATTAAATTGACTTGTTGAGTCAATATTTTATTCTGAGCCAATATGGCATTCAGAGTATCAATCTCAAGAACTCCTTTCTTCTGACTAGTCCCATTGTTCACAGGATTTCTTTCAGAAGTATACATGAATTGGTTATTTGCAACCATTTCAATTAGCTCTTGAGCCTCTGTAGGCGTCTTCTTCAGATGAAGAGATCCTCCAGCAGAGCTATCCAAGGACATCTTGGATAGTTCAGAGAGACCATCATAGAAAATACCTATGATGCTCCATTCAGAAAGCATGTCAGAAGGACATTTTCTGATCAATTGTTTGTATCTTTCCCAAGCTTCATAGAGGGATTCTCCATCCTTCTGTCTGAAGGTTTGGACTTCCACTCTAAGCTTACTCAATTTTTGAGGTGGAAAGAACTTTGCCAAGAAGGCATTGACTAGCTTTTCCCAAGAGTCCAGGCTTTCTTTAGGTTGTGAGTCCAACCATGTCCTAGCTCTGTCTCTTACAGCAAAAGGGAATAGCATCAGTCTATAGACCTCAGGGTCTACCCCATTAGTTTTGACTGTGTCACAGATTTGCAAGAATTCAGCTAAGAACTGATGAGGATCTTCCATTGGAAGTCCATGGAACTTGCAATTCTGTTGCATTAGAGAAACTAATTGAGGCTTAAGCTCAAAGTTGTTTGCTCCAATGGCAGGGATAGAGATGCTTCTCCCATAGAAATCGGGAGTAGGTGCAGTAAAGTCACCCAGCACCTTCCTTGCATTGTTGTTGTTTTCGGCTGCCATGGCTTCTTCTTCCTTGAAAATTTCTGTTAAGTCCTCAACTATGAACGTGTGCCTGACAACCACCTCCGTTCATAGAGATTTGTGCTTTAGCTTCTCTTAGTTTTCGCTTCAAGGTCCTTTCAGGCTCAGGGTTAGCTTCAACAAGAATGCCTTTGTCTCTGCTCCTGCTCATATGAAAGAGAAGAGAACAAGAAAATTTGGAATCCTCTATGTCACAGTATAGAGATTCCTTGAGGTGTCAGAGGAAGAAAAATGGAAGACAGAGGTAGAAAATTCGAACTTATCAAAGAAGATGGAGTTCGAATTTTGCATTAAGGAATAGTGTTAGTCCATAAATAGAAGGATGTGAGAAGAAGGGAAGTAATTTTCGAAAATTTAAGTAAAAGATTTTGAAAACATTTTGAAAAACACTTAATTGATTTTCGAAAATAAGAGTGGAAAAGAAATCAAGTGATTTTTAAAAAAGATTTTGAAATTAGAAATTAAAAAGATTTGATTGAAAACTTATTTTGAAAAAGATGTGATTAAAAAGATATGATTTGAAAACAATTTTAAAAGATATGATTTGAAAACAATTTTAAAAGATATAATTTGAAAACAATTTGAAAAGATATGATTTTAAAAATTAATGACTTGCCTAACAAGAAAAGATATGATTCAAACATAAAACCTTCCTCAACAGAAAAGGCAAAAAATGTTCAATCAAATCATTAATTGTTAGTAAGTATCTTTGAAAAAGGAAAGAAATTGATTTTGAAAACATTTGATTGAAAAGATATGATTTGAAAAAGATTTGATTTTGAAAAACTTTGAGAACTTGAAAAAAAAAATTGATTTGAAAACAAAATCTTCCCCCTTTAGCCATCCTGGCGTTAAACGCCCAGAATGGTGCACATTCTGGCGTTTAACGCCCAAACTACTACCCTTTTGGGCGTTAAACGCCCAGCCAGGCACCCTGGCTGGCGTTTAAACGCCAGTCTGTCTTCTTCACTGGGCATTTTTGAATGCCCAGCTTTTTCTGTGTGATTCCTCTGCAGTATGTTTTGAATCTTTAATTCTCTGTGTTATTGACTTGAAAAGACACAAATTAAAAATATTTTTGGATTTTTAATAATAAAGAATAATCAAAATGCAACTAAAATCAAATAATAATGCATGCAAGACACCAAACTTAGCAGTTTGTACACCATTGACACTAACAAAATGAGAATGCATATAACAAAACACTCAAGTCAATAGAATTCAAAGATCAAAACAAAGAAATCATCAAGAACAACTTGAAGATCAATGAGGACACATGCATGAATGCAATAAGAATAGAAACATGCAATTGATACTAAACTTAAGATGAGACTCTAGACTCAAACAAGACATATTTTTGGATTTTATGATTTTGTAATTTTTTTTAATTATGTAGAAAAAGAAAATAAAGGTATCAAAATTCTTAATGAGAATTCCAGGAATCATGCAATGTTAGTCTAAAGCTTTAGTCTAAAGAAATTAGATATGGCCGGCCAAGCTTCAGCAGGACATTGCATTCAAGAGCTAAATTGATGAGAATCAATCAGCCTTGGTGATGATAAGAACATCACCTTTGAAACACTAGAATTCATTCTTAAGAACTCTGAAGAAAAAAAATACCTAATCTAAGCAACAAGATGAACCGTCAGTTGTCCATACACAGAACAATCCCCGGCAACGGCGCCAAAAACTTGGTGCGCGAAATTGTGATCACTACAACTTCACACAACTAACCAGCAAGTGCACTGGGTCATCCAAGTAATACCTTACGTGAGTAAGGGTCGATCCCACGGAGATTGTTAGTATGAAGCAAGCTATGGTCATCTTGTAAATCTTAGTCAGGCAAACTCAAATGTATATGGTGATGAACGAAAATAACACAAAGATAAAGATAGAGATACTTATGTAATTCATTAGTAGGAACTTCAGATAAGCGCATGAAGATGCCTTCCCTTCCGTCTCTCTGCTTTCCTACTGCCTTCATCCAATCCTTCTTACTCCTTTCCATGGCAAGCTTGTGTAGGGTTTCACCGTTGTCAATGGCTACCTCCCATCCTCTCAGTGAAAGCGATTGCATATGCTCTATCACAGCATAGCGGAATTCATCTGTCGGTTCTCAATCAGGCCGGAATAGAATCCAGTGATTCTTTTGCGTCTGTCACTAACGCCCCGCCCTCAGGAGATTGAAGCACGTCACAGTCATTCATTCATTGAATCCTACTCAGAATACCACAGACAAGGTTAGACCTTCCGGATTCTCTTGAATGCTGCCATCAGTTCCAGCCTATACCACGAAGATTCCGATTAAAGAATCCAAGAGATATTCACTAGGGCCTTGGTTGCTTGTAGAACAGAGTGGTTGTCAGTCACCCTTGTTCATGGGTGAGAATGATGATGAGTGTCAATCATCACCTTCATCAAGTTGAAGAACAAGTGATATCTTGGACAAAGAACAAGCGGAATTGAATAGAAGAACAATAGTAATTGCATTAATACTCGAGGTACAGCAGAGCTCCACACCTTAATCTATGGTGTGTAGAAACTCCACCGTTGAAAATACATAAGAACAAAGGTCTAGGCATGGCCGAATGGCCAGCCTCCCAAAGAGGGTTCAATCATCAAAGCATGATCAAAAGATCAAAATACAATAGTAAAAGGTCCTATATATAGAGAACTAGTAGCCTAGGGTGTACAGAGATGAGTAAAAGACATAAAAATCCACTTCCGGGCCCACTTGGTGTGTGCTTGGGCTGAGCAATGAAGCATTTTCGTGTAGAGACTCTTCTTGGAGTTAAACGCCAGCTTTTATGCCAGTTTGGGCGTTTAACTCCCATTTAGGTGCCAGTTCCGGCGTTTAACGCTGGGATTTCTGTAGGTGACTTTGAACGCCGGTTTGGGCCATCAAATATTGGGCAAAGTATGGACTATCATATATTTCTGGAAAGCCCAGGATGTCTACTTTCCAACGCCGTTGAGAGCGCGCCAATTGGGCTTCTGTAGCTCCAGAAAATCCACTTCGAGTGCAGGGAGGTCAGAATCCAACAGCATCTGCAGTCCTTTTCAGTCTCTGAATCAGATTTTTGCTCAGGTCCCTCAATTTCAGCCATAAAATACCTGAAATCACAGAAAAACACACAAACTCATAGTAAAGTCCAGAAAAGTGAATTTTAACTAAAAACTAATAAAAATATACTAAAAACTAACTATATCATACTAAAAACAAACTAAAAACAATGCCAAAAAGTGTATAAATTATCCGCTCATCAGTGCATTTTGCATTCCAGACAGACTTTGAGAAATCATATTGACTTGTTGAGTCAATATTTTGTTCTGAGCCAAAATGGCATTCAGAGTGTCAATCTCAAGAACTCCTTTCTTCTGACTAGTCCCATTGTTCACAGGATTTCTTTCAGAAGTGTACATGAATTTGTTATTTGCAACCATTTCAATTAGTTCTTGAGCTTCTGTAGGCGTCTTCTTCAAATGAAGAGAGCCTCTAGCAGAGCTATCCAAAGACATCTTGGACAGTTCAGAGAGACCATCATAGAAAATACCTATGATGCTCCATTCAGAAAGCATGTCAGAGGGACACTTTCTGATCAATTGTTTGTATCTTTCCCAAGCTTCATAGAGGGACTCTCCTTCCTTCTGTCTGAAGGTTTGGACTTCCACTCTAAGCTTACTCAATTTTTGAGGTGGAAAGAACTTTGCCAAGAAGGCATTGACTAGCTTTTCCCAAGAGTCCAGGCTTTCTTTAGGTTGAGAGTCCAACCATGTTCTAGCTCTGTCTCTTATAGCAAAAGGGAATAGCATCAGTCTATAGACCTCAGGGTCAACCCCATTAGTCTTGACTGTGTCACAGATTTGCAAGAATTCAGCTAAAAACTGATGAGGATCTTCCAATGGAAGTCCATGGAACTTGCAATTCTGTTGCATTAAAGAAACTAATTGAGGCTTAAACTCAAAGTTGTTTGCTCCAATGGCAGGGATAGAGATGCTTCTCCCATAGAAGTCGGGAGTAGGTGCAGTAAAGTCACCCAGCACCTTCCTTGCATTGTTGGCATTGTTGTTGTTTTCGGCTGCCATGAGTTCTTCTTCTTTGAAGAATTCGGTCAGGTGTTCTAAAGAGAGTTGTGCTTTGGCTTCTCTGAGCTTTCTCTTCAAGGTCCTTTCAGGTTCCGGATCAGCCTCAACAAGAATGCCTTTGTCTTTGCTCCTGCTCATAAGAAAGAGAAGAGAACAAGAAAATGTGGAATCCTCTATGTCACAGTATAGAGATTCCTTTAGGTGTCAGAGGAAAAGAAGAGTAGAAGACAGAAGTAGAAAATTCGAACTTATTAGAGAAGATGGAGTTCGAATTTTGCATTAAGGAATAGTGTTAGTCCATAAATAGAAGGATGTGAGAAGGAGGGAAGTCATTTTCGAAAATTAAGTGAAAAATTTTGAAAATAATTTTGAAAAACATTACTTAATTTTTGAAAATGAAAGTGGAAAAGAAATCAAGTGATTTTTGAAAAAGATTTTGAAATTAGAAATCAAAAAGATTTGATTGAAAACTATTTTGAAAAAGATGTGGTTAAGAAGATATGATTAGTTTTAAAAAAATGTGATTGGGAAAATATGATTTGAAAAACATTTTAAAAAGATTTGATTTGAAAATTAAAAACTTGACTAACAAGAAAAGATATGATTCAAACATTAAACCTTTCTCAACAGAAAAGGCAACATATTTGAAATGTTGAATCAAATCATTAATTGAGAGTAAGTATCTTTAAAATTGGAAAGAAATTGGTTTTGAAAAAGATTTGATTGAAAAATTGATTTGAAAAAAAGATTTGATTTTGAAAAGATTTTGAAAACTTAAAAAGAATTGATTTGAAAACAAAATCTTCCCTTCTAGCCATCCTGGCGTTAAACGCCCAGAATGGTGCACATTCTGGCGTTTAACGCCCAATGCACTACCTTTTTGGGTGTTAAACGCCCAACCAGGCACCTTGGCTGGCGTTTAAACGCCAGTCTGTCCTTCTTCACTGGGCGTTTTGAACGCCCAGCTTTTTCTGTGTAATTCCTCTGCTGTATGTTATGAGTCTTTCAATTCTCTGTATTATTGACTTGAAAAGACACAAATTAAAAATATTTTTGGATTTTTAATAATAAGGAATAATCAAAATGAAACTATAATCAAATAACAATGCATGCCAGACACCAAACTTATCAGTTTGTATGCTACTGACATTTAATAAAATGTGAATGCATATGAGACACATAAACACTCAAGTCAAGAGAATTAAAAATCATAGTAATAAAATCATCAAGAACAACTTGAAGATTAATGAAGACACATGCATGAATGCAAAAAGAGCAGAAACATGCAATTGACACTAAACTTAAGATGAGACTCTAAACAAGAAATATTTTTGGATTTTATGATTTTATAATTTTTTTTGTGTTTTTTTTTCTTTCGAAAATTATGTAGAAAAAGAAAATAAAGGTATCAAAATTCTTAATGAGAATTCCAGGAATCATGCAATGTTAGTCTAAAGCTTTAGTCTAAAGAAATTAGACATGGCCGGCCAAGCTTCAGCAGGACATTGCATTCAAGAGCTAAATTGATGAAGATCAATCAGCTTTGGTGATGATAAGAACATCACCTTGAAACACTAGAATTCATTCTTAAGAACTCTGAAGAAAAAAAAATACCTAATCTAAGCAACAAGATGAACCGTCAGTTGTCCAAACTGAACAATCCCCGGCAATAACGCCAAAAACTTGGTGTTGTTGCCGGATCTTGGCACTGATGTTACCAAAAGCTTGCTCAAAACTTGAACAATCCCCGGCAACGGCGCCAAAAACTTTGTGCGCGAAATTGTGAACAATACCTTTTCACAACTCTCATAATCCCCGGTCATGAACCCCAAAAACTTGGTGTTCAATACCATGGCATTACACAACTTCGCACAACTAACCAGCAAGTGCACTGGGTCGTCCAAGTAATAAACCTTACGCGAGTAAGGGTCGATCCCACGGAGATTGTTAGTATTGAAGCAAGCTATGGTCATCTTGTAAATCTTAGTCAGGCAAACTCAAATGATAATGATGATGAACGAAAATAACAAAAAGGTAAAGATAGAGATACTTATGTAATTCATTGGTAGGAACTTCAGATAAGCGCATGAAGATGCCTTCCCTTCCGTCTCTCTGCTTTCCTACTGTCTTCATCCAATCCTTCTTACTCCTTTCCATGGCAAGCTTAAGCAAGGGTTTCACCGTTGTCAGTGGCTACCTCCCATCCTCTCAGTGAAAGCGATTGCATATGCTCTGTCACAGCATAGCGGAATTCATCTGTCGGTTCTCAATCAGGCCGGAATAGAATCCAGTGATTCTTTTGCGTCTGTCACTAACGCCCCGCCCTCAGGAGTTTGAAGCACGTCACAGTCATTCAATCATTGAATCCTACTCAGAATACCACAGACAAGGTTAGACCTTCCGGATTCTCTTGAATGCCGCCATCAGTTCTCGCCTATACCACGAAGATTCCGATTAAAGAATCCAAGAGATATTCACTAGAGCCTTGATCGCTTGTAGAACAAGAGTGGTTGTCAGTCACTTTGTTCATAAGTGAGAATGATGATGAGTGTCACGGGTCATCACATTCATCAAGTTGAAGAACAAGTGATATCTTAGAACAAGAACAAGTGGAATTGAATGGAAGAACAATAGTAATTGCATTAATACTCGAGGTACAGCAGAGCTCCACACCTTAATCTATGGTGTGTAGAAACTCCACCGTTGAAAATACATAAGAACAAAAGTGATCATTGGTTTCAGTCCCAGAGAGGGAACCAGAAGAACCAAGATCTGATCTAAGAACTAGATGTCCGAAGATGAAAATACAATAGTAAAAGGTCCTACTTATAGAAAACTAGTAGCCTAAGGTTTACAGAATTGAGTAAATGACATAAAAATCCACTTCCGGGCCCACTTGGTGTGTGCTTGGGCTGAGCAATGAAGCATTTTCGTGTAGAGACTCTTCCTGGAGTTAAACGCCAGCTTTTATGCCAGTTTGGGCGTTTAACTCCCATTTTGGTGCCAGTTCCAGCGTTTAACGCTGGGATTTCTGAGGGTGACTTTGAACGCCGGTTTGGGCCATCAAATCTTGGGCAAAGTATGGACTATCATATATTACTGGAAAGCCCAGGATGTCTACTTTCCAACGCCGTTGAGAGCGTGCCAATTGGGCTTCTGTTGCTCCAGAAAATCCACTTCGAGTGCAGGGAGGTCAGAATCCAACAGCATCTGCAGTCCTTTTTGGTCTCTGAATCAGATTTTTGCTCAGGTCCCTCAATTTCAGCCAGAAAATACCTGAAATCACAGAAAAACACACAAACTCATAGTAAAGTCCAGAAAAGTGAATTTTAACTAAAAACTAATAAAAATATACTAAAAACTAACTATATCATACCAAAAACATACTAAAAACAATGCCAAAAAGTATACAAATTATCCGCTCATCACTTATCCTCAGAAACTCCGCCAAGCGGAGCAGGATAAACAATTTGCCCGCTTTGCAGACTATCTAAGGACTCTTGAAATAAAGATTCCGTTTGCAGAGGCACTTGAGCAAATACCTTCTTATGCTAAGTTCATGAAAGAAATCTTAAGTCATAAGAAGGATTGGAGAGAAACTGAAAAAGTATTTCTCACTGAAGAATGCAGTGCAGTCATATTAAAGGGCTTACCAGAAAAGCTTCAAGATCCAGGAAGCTTTATGATACCATGCACATTAGAAGGTTCTTGCACCAAGACAGCCCTATGTGATCTTGGAGCAAGCATCAATCTAATACCTGCATCCACTATCAGAAAGCTTGGGTTGACTGGAGAAGTCAAACCAACCCGGATATGCCTCCAACTTGCTGATGGCTCCATTAAATATCCATCAGGCATAATAGAGGATATGATTGTCAAGGTTGGACCATTCGCCTTTCCAACTGACTTTGTGGTGCTGGAAATGGAGGAGCACAAGAGTGCAACTCTCATTCTAGGAAGACCTTTCCTAGCAACTGGACGAACTCTCATTGATGTAGAAAAAGGGGAAGTAACCTTGAGAGTCAATGAGGATGAGTTCAAGTTGAATGCTGTAAAAGCCATGCAGCATCCAGACACACCAAATGACTGCATGGGCGCTGACATTATTGACTCTCTGGTAGAAGAGATCAATATGGTTGAAAGCCTAGAATCAGAGCTTGAGGACATCTTCAAGGATGCTCAACCTGATCAAGAAGAATCAGTGGAAACAAAGGAATTTTCGAAAATTCCTTAGGAGGAGGATAAACCTCCCAAGCCTGAACTCAAACCACTACCACCATCCCTGAAATATGTATTTCTGGGAGAGGGTGACACTTTTCCAGTGATTATAAGCTCTGCTTTAAATCCACAGGAAGAGGAAGCACTGATTCAAGTGCTAAGGACACACAAGACAGCTCTTGGGTGGTCCATAAATGACCTTAAAGGCATTAGCCCAGCTAGATGCATGCACAAAATCCTGTTGGAGGATAATGCCAAACCAGTGGTCCAACCACAGAGGAGGTTAAATCCAGCCATGAAGGAGGTGGTGCAGAAAGAGGTCACTAAATTACTAGAGGCTGGGATTATTTATCCTATTTCTGACAGCCCCTGGGTGAGCCCTGTCCAAGTTGTTCCCAAAAAGGGAGGCATGACAGTGGTTCATAATGAAAAAAATGAACTGGTTCCTACAAGGACAGTCACAGGGTGGCGCATGTGTATTGACTACAGAAGGCTCAATACAGCCACCAGAAAGGATCATTTTCCTTTACCATTCATAGACCAAATGCTAGAAAGACTAGCTGGTCATGACTATTACTGCTTTTTGGATGGCTATTCAGGCTACAACCAAATTGCAGTAGATCCTCAAGACCAAGAGAAAACAGCATTCACTTGCCCTTCTGGCGTGTTTGCCTACAGAAGGATGCCTTTTGGTCTGTGCAATGCACCAGCAACCTTTCAGAGGTGCATGCTCTCTATCTTCTCAGATATGGTAGAGAAATTCCTAGAAGTCTTCATGGACGACTTCTCAGTATATGGAGACTCATTCAGCTCCTGTCTTAATCACCTAGCACTCTTCCTGAAAAGGTGCCAAGAGACTAACCTGGTTTTAAACTGGGAGAAATGTCACTTTATGGTGACTGAAGGAATTGTCCTTGGGCACAAAATTTCAAGCAGGGGAATAGAGGTGGATAAGGCAAAGGTAGAGGTAATTGAAAAATTACCACCACCTGCCAATGTTAAGGCAATCAGAAGCTTTCTGGGGCATGCAGGATTCTACAGAAGGTTCATAAAGGATTTTTCGAAAATTGCAAAACCTTTGAGTAACCTGCTAGCTGTTGACACACCATTTGTGTTTGACACACAGTGTCTGCAGGCATTTGAGACCCTGAAAGCTAAGCTGGTCACAGCACCAGTCATCTCTGCACCAGATTGGACATTGCCATTTGAATTAATGTGTGATGCCAGTGACCATGCCATTGGTGCAGTGTTGGGACAAAGGCATAACAAGCTTCTGCACGTCATTTATTATGCCAGCCGTGTTCTAAATGACGCACAGAAGAATTACACAACCACAGAAAAAGAGTTACTTGCAGTGGTCTATGCCATTGACAAGTTTAGATCCTATCTAGTGGGATCCAAAGTGGTTGTGTACACTGACCATGCTGCTCTTAAATACTTACTCACAAAGCAGGATTCAAAACCCAGGCTTATAAGATGGGTGTTGCTTCTGCAAGAGTTTGATATAGAAATAAGAGACAGAAAGGGGACAGAGAACCAAGTAGCTGATCATCTGTCCCGAATAGAACCAGTAGCTGGGACGTCCCTCCCTTCTACTGAGATTTCTGAGACTTTCCCAGATGAGCAACTCTTTGCCATTCAGGAAGCTCCATGGTTTGCAGATATTGCAAATTATAAAGCTGTGAGGTTCATACCCAAGGAGTACAGCTACGTGCAGAGAAAGAAATTAATTTCAGATGCCAAGTACTACCTCTGGGATGAACTATATCTCTTTAAGAGATGTGCTGACGGAGTGATCCGCAGATGTGTGCCCAGAGAAGAAGCACAAAGGATCCTATGGCACTGCCATGGATCACAGTATGGAGGACATTTTGGAAGTGAGCGAACAGCCACTAAAGTCCTCCAATGTGGCTTCTACTGGCCTACTCTCTATAAAGATTCCCGAAAGTTTGTGCGTAACTGTGACAGTTGCCAAAGAGCTGGTAACTTGCCTCACGGATATGCCATGCCTCAACAAGGGATATTAGAGATAGAATTGTTTGATGTATGGGGCATTGACTTCATGGGGCCATTCCCACCATCATACTCAAACACTTACATTCTGGTGGCAGTGGACTATGTATCTAAGTGGGTAGAAGCAATTGCTACACCCACTAATGATACCAAGACCGTGCTAAAATTCCTCCAGAAACACATCTTCAGCAGATTTGGTGTTCCCAGAGTACTAATCAGTGACGGAGGCACTCATTTCTGCAACAGACAGCTATACTCTGCTATGGTTAGATATGGAATTAGCCACAAAGTGGCAACTCCGTACCATCCACAGACAAATGGGCAAGCTGAAGTCTCTAACAGAGAACTAAAGAGAATCTTGGAATGGACTGTGATGGCCCGAAGAAAGGATTGGGCAAAGAGCTTGGATGATGCTCTGTGGGCATACAGAACAGCATTTAAGACTCCTATAGGAACCTCTCCATACCAACTGGTGTATGGGAAGGCCTGTCATCTGCCCGTGGAACTGGAACATAAAGCCTACTGGGCAACCAGATTCCTAAACATGGATGCACAGTTAGCTGGTGAAAAGAGACTGCTCCAGCTAAATGAGCTAGAGGAGTTCAGACTTAATGCCTTTGAAAATGCAAAAATTTATAAGGAAAAGGCAAAGAAATGGCATGATAAGAAATTGTCAACCAGAGTCTTTGAGCCAGGACAAAAAGTTCTGCTCTTTAACTCTAGGCTCAGACTGTTTCCGGGAAAACTCAAATCCCGGTTGAGGGGTCCGTATGTGATTACAGGAGTGTCTCCATATGGATATGTTGAGCTTCAGGATATTGATTCTGACAAGAAGTTCATTGTTAATGGACAGAGAATCAAGCATTATCTTGAAGGCAACTTTGAGCAGGAATGCTCAAAACTGAGACTTGAGTGATTCTCAGTGAAAGTCCAGCTAAAGACAGTAAAGAAGCGCTTGTTGGGAGGCAACCCAGTCATTAGGAAGTTGTATGAATTGTTCTTACAGAGGCAAGTATCAAAAATGAAAGAATTCACAGAGTTACAGAAGGATTCAGCTCAAAAAGCAGAGAAAAAAGCTTACTGGCGAAAAAATGCCAGTAAGGGGCATTTTGGGCGTTAAACGCCAGGAATGGTGCCATTTTGGGCGTTAAACGCCAGAATGGGCACCATTCTGGGCGTTTAACGCCAGGTGTGCAGCATCCTGGGCGTTCAGAAAAACGCCCAGTGATGAAGGATTTCTGGCGTTTAACGCCAGCCAGGGCACCTGGCTGGGCGTTAAACGCCCAAAAGGGGCACCAAATGGGCGTTAAACGCCAGAATGGGTGCCATTCTGGGCGTTTAACGCCAGAAAGGTGGGGGGACCACAATTTTGTTTTCAACTCAGATTTTTTCAAACTTTCCTTTTCTTTCCCATATTTTTCTACAAAAACACATTTCAATCTCTCATCATTCACTTTCAAATTTTCAAAAATTTAAAATCATTCTTCAAATCTTCCAAATCATTCCCAAATTTTGTTCAAAAACTCACCCTTCTTTCAATTTCTTTCCATATCTCCTCAAATCTCCTTTCAAATTTTTCTTTTTTTCCGAAAATCTCCCCCCCACTCTATAAATAAATGTTTGCCACCCCTCATTCCCCACACCATTCGAATTTCCTCTTCCTCTCTCTCTTCTTTCCTTTCTTTTGCTTGAGGACAAGCAAACTTCTAAGTTTGGTGTGCTTTTCCGTGATCACTAAGCCAAGATTCATCAAGATCATGGCTCCTAAGGGAAAACAAACCAATTTAAGAGGAAAGAAAGAGAATAATCCAAAGAATCTTTGGAATCAAGAGAAGTTCTTAACCAAAGAACATGAAGACCATTATCACAAAATAATGGGTCTGAGGTCAGTGATCCCGGAAGTTAAATTTGATCTGAAAGAAGATGAATATCTGGGGATCCAAGAGCAAATTCGAAACAGAGGATGGGAAGTTCTGACCAATCCTGAAATAAAAGTTGGAAGGAACATGGTTCAGGAATTCTACTCTAATCTGTGGCTAACAGATAAGCAGAGAATGACTGGAACTGCTTACCATACCTACAGAACCATGGTCAGAGGGAAAGTTATGTACTTCTATCTGGACAAAATAAGAGAAATCTTCAAACTACCTCAACTGCAAGATGATCCTGAATCCTTTAATAGGAGGATGGTGAGAGCAGATAAAGGGTTGGATCAAGTTCTAGGGGACATATGCCTCCCTGGAACTAAGTGGATAACCAATTCAAAGGGTGTCCCAAACCAACTCAAGAGGGGAGACCTCAAACCAATAGCAAGAGGTTGGCTAGACTTTATTGGGCGTTCCATATTGCCCACTAGCAACCGTTCTGAGGTCACCATCAAGAGAGCAGTGATGATTCATTGCATTATGCTTGGAAAAGAAGTGGAGGTTCATCATGTGATTGCTTGTGAGATCTACACAATTGCAAATAAGAATTCCACTGAAGCCAAATTGGCTTACCCAAGCTTGATCTCCTTGCTCTGTAAAGAGGCTGGGGTGAAGATGGGAGTAGATGAGTTCATACCCATTGAACACCCAATCACCAAGAAGTCAATGGAAGGACAAATGCAAGACAACTCTATCAAGAGGAGGGCGCAGGAATTCCTCCCTGAATTCCCAAGAATTGACTACTGGACCAGCCTAGAAGCATCTATCACCAAGTTGCAAGAGACTATGGAGCAACTGAAGGAAGAACAGCAGAATCAGAACTGCATGCTCCGCAAATTGCTGAAGGAACAAGAGAAGCAGGGGCGTAAACTCCAAGAGTTGAAACGCCAAAAGATCTCCTCTCAAGCTGAGGGAGCATCCACTTCTCAAAATCAAGGTTGTTGAGTCCTAACTCTGTGAAAACCTCTATCATTAGGAGCTTATGTTTTTGCGTTTTCTTTTTCTTTTGTTTTGTTTTCTATTTTTATTTTTTAGTCTTATATCTATTTTTGAGTCTTGTTCTTAATTCATAACTAATAAAATTGAAATTTTATGCCTTAAATCTATGAATGTCCTATGAATCCATCACCTCTCTTAAATGAAAAATGCTTTAATCACAAAAGAACAAGAAGTACAGGATTTCGAAATTTATCCTTGAAACTAGTTGAATTAGCTTGATGTGGTGACAATACTTTTTGTTTTCTGAATGAATGCTTGAACAGTGCATATGTCTCTTGAATTTGTTGTTTTGAGAATGTTAAAATTGTTGGCTCTTGAAAGAATGAGGAAAAAGAGAACTGTTATTGAGGATCTAAAAAATCATTAGATTGATTCTTGAAGCAAGAAAAAGCAGTGAAAAAAAAAATTTCGAAAAAAAATAGAGAAAAAAAAAGAAAAAGAAAGAAATAAAGTTGTGATCCAAGGCAACAAGAGTGTGCTTAAGAACCCTGGACACCTCTAATTGGGGACTTTAGCAAAGCTGAGTCACAATCTGAAAAGGTTCACCCAATTATGTGTCTGTGGCATGTATGTATCCGGTGGTAATACTGGAAGACAGAGTGCTTTGGGCCACAGCCAAGACTCATACACTGGCTATGTTCAAGAATCATTGTACTTAACTAGGAGAATCAATAACATTATCTGAGTTCTGAGTCCTTATAGATGCCAATCATTCTGAACTTCAATGGATAGAGTGAGATGCCAAAACTATTCGGAGGCAAAAAGCTACTAGTCCCGCTCATCTAATTGGAGCTATGTTTCCTTGATATTTTGGAGTCTATAGTATATTCTCTTCTTTTTATCCTATTTTGGTTTTCAGTTTCTTGGGGACAAGCAACAATTTAAGTTTGGTGTTGTGATGAGCGGATAATTTATACGCTTTTTGGCATTGTTTTTAGCATGTTTTTAGTATGATCTAGTTAGTTTTTAGTATATTTTTATTAGTTTTTAGCTAAAATTCACTTTTCTGGACTTTACTATGAGTTTGTGTGTTTTTCTGTGATTTCAGGTATTTTCTGGCTGAAATTGAGGGTCTTGAGCAAAAATCTGATTCCGAGACCAAAAAGGACTGCAGATGCTGTTGGATTCTGACCTCCCTGCACTCAAAGTGGATTTTCTGGAGTTACAGAAGCCTAATAGGCGCGCTCTCAACGGCGTTGGAAAGTAGACATCCTGGGCTTTCCATCAATATATGATAGTCCATACTTTGCCCGAGATTTGATGGCCCAAACCGGCGTGGCAAAACAGCCTCAGAAATTCCAGCGTTTAACGCTGGAACTGGCATAAAACTTGGAGTTAAACGCCCAAACTGGCATGAAAGCTGGCGTTTAACTCCAGAAAAGGTCTCTACACGAAAATGCTTCATTGCTCAACCCAAGCACACACCAAGTGGGCCCGGAAGTGGATTTTTAAGTCATTTACTCATTTCTGTAGACCCTAGGCTACTAGTTTACTATTAATAGGATCTTTTGACATTGTATCTGTATCTCATGACACTTTACATGTTTCTCATTGTATCTTCCACGGCATGAGTCTCTAAACCCCATGGTTGGGGGTGAGGAGCTCTGCTGTGTCTTGATGGATTAATGCAATTACTACTGTTTCTCATTCAATCATGCTTGCTTCCATTCTAAGATAATACTTGTTCTTAACCCGGATGAATGTGATGATCCGTGACAATCATCATCATTCTCAACTATGAACGCGTGCCTGACAACCACCTCCGTTCTACCTTAGATTAAGTAGTTATCTCTTGGATTCTTTAACCGGAATCTTCGTGGTATAAGCTAGAACTGATGGCGGCATTCAAGAGAATCCGGAAGGTCTAAACCTTGTCTGTGGTATTCTGAGTAGGATTCAATGATTGAATGACTGTGACGTGCTTCAAACTCCTAGCAGGCGGGGCGTTAGTGATAGACGCAAAAGAATCGCTGGATTCTATTCCGGCCTGACCGAGAACCGACAGATGATTAGCCATGCTGTGACAGAGCATAGGAACATTTTCACTGAGAGGATGGGAGGTAACCATTGACAACGGTGAAACCCTACATACAGCTTGCCATGGAAGGAGCCTTGCGTGTTTGATGAAGAAGACAGTAGGAAAGCAGAGATTCAGAAGATGGAGCATCTCCAAAACCTCAACCTATTCTCCATTACTGCAAAACAAGTAATCATTTCATGTTCTTTTGTCTTTCACAATCAATCCTGATAATTTCTGATATCCTGACTAAGATTTACAAGATAACCATAGCTTGCTTCAAGCCGACAATCTCCGTGGGATCAACCCTTGCTCACGCAAGGTATTACCTGGACGACCCAGTGCACTTGCTGGTTAGTTGTGCGGAGTTGCAAAAGTGTGATTGCAATTTCGTGCACCAAGCACCAAAATCACTAAGGATCATGCAACAGAAGCAAGGAAGAAACATAAAGGAGCTCAAAAAGCACTATTGGTCCTTCAAGAAGGCACCACCCTTACTAAGGTGGACTCATTCCTTGTTCTTATTTTCTCTGCTTTTCGGTTTTTATGTTATATGTTCATCTATGTTTTGTGTCTCTACTTCATGATCATTAGTAGTTAGTAACTATGTCTTAAAGCTATGAATAATTCCATTAATCCTTCACCTCTCTTAAATGAAAAATGTTTCTAATACAAAAGAACAAGAAGTACATGAATTTTGAATTTATCCTTGAATTTAGTTTAATTATATTGATGTGGTGACAATACTTTTTGTTCTCTGAATGAATGCTTGAACAGTGCATATTTTTTATCTTGTTGTTTATGAATGTTAAAATTATTGGCTCTTGAAAGAATGATGAATAATAGAAATGTTATTGATGATTTGAAAAATCATAAAATTGATTCTTGAAGCAAGAAAAAGCAGTGAAAAAGCAAAAGGCTTGCGGAAAAAAAAGGTGGCGAAAAAAATAGAAAGAAAAAGAAAAAGCAAGCAGAAAAAGCCAATAGCACTTAAAACCAAAAGGCAAGGGTAAAAAGGATCCAAGGCTTTGAGCATCAATGGATAGGAGGACCCAAGGAAATAAATCCAGGCCTAAGCGGCTAAATCAAGCTGTCCCTAACCATGTGCTTGTGTCATGAAGGTCCAAGTGAAAAGCTTGAGACTGAGTGGTTAAAGTCGTGATCCAAAGCAAAAAGAGGGTGCTTAAGAGCTCTGGACACCTCTAACTGGGGACTTTAGTAAAGCTGAGTCACAATCTGAAAAGGTTCACCCAGTTATGTGTCTGTGGCATCTATGTATCCGGTGGTAATACTGGAAAACAAAGTGCTTAGGGCCACGACCAAGACTCATAAGTAGCTGTGTTCAAGACTCAACATACTTAACTAGGAGAATCAATTAACACTATCTTAATGTATTGGTAAATACATTGATTCCAATCGCTGGAGAACTTGGAACAAAACAGTAGCCAGTGTGTTAGCAAAAAGTATTGTCACCACAAAAAGTGTGTTAGCAATTTTCGGTTTGGCCAGTGTATTAATTTCGGTTCACTATATTTTTTGGTGTTCTTAATGTATTGGTAAATACACAGATTCCAATTGCTGGAGAACTTGGAACAAAACAGCAGCCAGACAGTTCCAACAAACAAGACAAGGAGTAATCCATCTTGAATTAGATATAAATATTAACATTTAATATATACATTGATATTAAGAATAGATATATACATTAATATTTACATTAATATTGACATATATACATTTGAAAGAAGCATTGTTTGTTTTTTTTTAAACAAGTTAAACAAAATATTGTTAATTACAACCAGTTAGTCATAGTATGTCATATTTACTATCTAAATCCCCAGATGAGAATTTACAATAAGGGCTGGAGAGGGCAGCAGATGGCTTCAGGAGTCTTATTGCTTCAAATTCCCGAATCAGTTAATGTGCTTATGTTATAGTGCGGCTTCTCCTTCATTGTCACCATTATCTTGTTCTGTTTTGTCGTAATGAAAAAATTTGGTCAATACTTCACTCAATAAACCGATAAGTACAAGCACGTATATCTTAATCAAGTCAATTAAAATGTCACAGGCCACCAAATCAAAACTCATTCATGCAGAGAATGAAACATGATAAATAATGAAACAGCTAGGAAATGATTGCTGTATGCTATCACAATAATCTTAAACAATGAAAAAATTTGGTCAATACTTCAGTCAATACACCAATAAGTACAAGCATGTATATCTTAATCAAGTCTATTAAAATGCCACAGGCCACCGAACCAAAACTCATTCAAGCACAGAATCAAACATCACAAATAATAAAAATACTAGGAAATGATTCTTTCATGCTATCACAATAATGTTAAACACTGAACAAAGTAAAAGGAGGCTACCGAACTGAACAATATTCATTTGGTGAATAAAAATCACAAAGGTCACCGAATCGAACAACGTTCATGTGGTGAATAAATGGTGATCAACTTTCAAGCAAAAAGAATAGTATTTCTCCATGCAAAAGAAGTATCAAACAGAGTAACAACCAATTTCAAAATCCTAGTTAAACTATCCACTTAATTGAATGAAAATAACAACAAATTTCATTCAAAATCCTAGTGATTCAAAGGCAAAAGAAAGAGAAGAGTGAGTCAGAGATATCAAATAAAATAAAATGAAATGGATAATAAATTTACATCTTCACATTTTCCTTAGGCAGCCAGGAAACTAGTGATACTATATACTGGACTTACCACTGATATTATTTTCTTGTGATTTTGATTGGTCATTGCTCTCCTTTAAGTAAATCTCTGATCTTAATTCTTCATTTACGTATGGTAATACCAAACGATCGTCCAATGCAACCTTGCTCCTTAAGGCCCCTAATTGTCAACATTCCAACTGCCCTCATCAGCATCATGCCAAATAATTATCAGTTTATCACACCAACATGTGTGATCATATACAAATATTGTTTTTTTATGGTTGTTTCTTGCTAAATTTTTCTCATGATTCTTCTGCAATAGTGATTTTTACAGAGAACGTGACTGAAGTTTGAGTGATTTTGAGAGAGATTCGAAGGGAAGGAGCAGTTTCGTGCATTTTGAAGAAAAAGGAATATTTTTTTCATAATGAAGCGTGAATGTGGTTTCGTGTGTATAGGATGCGTGGAAGTCACATTTATTTAGTAAGATTGGAAGCCCGTGAGTTGTTTTGGATTTGGGCCAACTTACTTACATGGTTACGTAGATGTGTAACATCCCTGTTTATAATTACAAAGACTTTTAATGTTTGTGAATATAAAAAATATAATTTTTTTATATCTTTAGAAATTATAAATTTATTAATATGTTTGTGAAAATATATATATTATTTAGTAATGAATAAAAAAGAGGAGTTTTGGCGGGTTTAACCCGCTAGCCCCAATTAAGTGGGACGGAGTGAATTCTAGAACCGCCTCACTTGACGGGCAGGGCAGACCAGTCTGCCAAAGGATAGGCTTCTAGCGGGGTGGGATGGGACGAGTTTCCCTGCTTGCCACCCATATGCACGCCCTACTTTAGTTGATCCGTGAAGTTTTCTATTTTATTGGTCTAACGTGTCACGTCAGTAACACACACCCACCTTTATTTCTTTCTTTTCATATTTTTTGCTGTTTCTTTTCTTAAAATTTCATGTAAACCAAGTATTTAAAATAATATTCTTTTAAATCCATAAATTTGTTATTAACATCACACTATTTAATTAAAAACTTACTTTTTTCTAAAATTAGGAAATACAAATTTCGCCTTTTATATATATGTGTGATAACAGCAGCTTCAACTCGTCCTAATTACCGAAATCGCCACAAAAATACAAATTAATTATAATAGCAACAAAAAATATTGTAATATCTAAATATCATAACAATTTTTTAAAGAGAAAATTTTACTCATCTTTTCTGCAAGATGCTAAAATGACACTTTTCTTCCTTCTATTTTATAAATGTACATTCTCTTCCCTTCTAACTTTTAAAAACCCTTCTCTTTAATTTATTTTAAATTTTTGTATTAACTAATGTTAACTTTATCCATTTTTTAAGAAAAAATAAATTAGTTTTTAAAAAAATATCGATTAGCAAAAATTTTATTTTTTATCATTAAATTTTGCTTACTAAAATATCTTTTAATAAATTATTCTTTTATTAATTGTATTTTTTGAAAAATTAATAATTATATTATTTTTTTATAAAATACCCTTCAATAATTTTTTAATTATTAAATTATAATTTTACCAAAATTTTTGTTAATAATTTTTTTATATTTTACTATTAATTTTTCGATATCTATATATATTATTTTAACATTAAATACAAATTTTTAGTAAGATTATTTTTCAATATCAATATATATTACTTGTTATACATATTAACAGTGGTAAGATTTTTTTATTTAATATTAAAATAATAAATATTGATATCAAAAAATTAATAGTAAAATATAAAAATAATTATTAACAAAAATTTTAGTAAAATCACAATTTAATAATTTAAAAATTATTGAAGGTTAGATATTTTAGAAAAAAATATTTAATTATTAATTTTTTTAAAAATATTTTGGTAAAAATACAATTTAATTAATAAAAAATAATTTATTAAAGGATATTTTGGTAAGCAAAATTTAATGATAAAAGATAAAAATTTTTTCTAATGGGTATTGTACAGAATGCTTCTGATACGGTATAGTAGGAGGTTCGGGAACCCGCGGGACGAGTCAGATGTTGGATTGTCCAGATGGAGAGGAGGGGAGGTACCTGCAAAGACACTCCGACGCTCAAGTCAGGATGGATCTAAGAGATATAAGGTGTCAGGAATGAATGAGTACCTGGAGGGACCTGGGTCCTCTATTTATAGATGATGGTGGTTATCTTATCTTTATCTTATCTGGCTAAGATAAGAGGTGCGTTTAAATTCAAAAGTTGGTTAGGGGCTCTAGAGGGCCGATACGGGGCCTTCTAGAGAGATGAAATGGGTTGACCCAGTAAGCCGGGTTCGGGTTCGGTCATGGGTCCGGGATCCGTGGGCCGGATCCGTAACAGTTGCCCCCGTAGCGAGAGAGCGAATGACTTCGGTTTGTCGCTAAGAGTTCGAGACGTTTCTCTACGTCTTTGGCGCCGGTCGAGTGCTCGTTTGGTGATGAGGTCGGATCCTCGATTTTGTTTGGTGAAAGATTCGTCTCGGTTGTATTTTGGTCTTGACGTGACCTTTCCGTGTCTTGCTGCGCTTGTTGCGTCTTTTGAGGTGCAATTGATTAGTTTGCTTTTCCGAGGGGGCATTTATTGTGGAGGGGCTTTTCTCCCTTTTGCCCCCGTGAGTTTTCATTGCTCTCAGGGTTAGTTACGTCTTTTCGCTTTCCTTTTTGAAACCGTTTTGCTTTGGTTTTTATTTCCCTCGTCCGTTTTTTCTTTTCTCCGAAAAAAAAGGGACTGTTCATTTTCTGGAGAAACTCTTTGTTGGTTTTTGCTTTCTAGTGCCGCTCTGTTTCTTCTTGTCTTCAAGCCTTCTTCTCAAGCTTTCTTCAATTTTACCAAGTTGGTATTTTTTGCCTTTTTTCTTTCATATTTGTTTGTGCATGCCTGTTCTGTTTTTGCTATTTGTTTTGCCGCGTCTGGTGTTTTTGTTGGGTTCGGGGAAGGGGCTGAGCACCGCCGTTTTTACCTTGATTGTAGTGGTGGTTTAAGACGTTTGGGTTTGATAGTGGTGTTTTTAGGTTTTTATTTTTTGACACTGTTAGAGTTGGTAGGCTGATGGTGGTGCTCCTCCCTGTTTTAGGTATGCAGCGTCGGAGAAATGAGGGTGTGGGTGCCCCCATTGCCCCTTCCAGGGGTGTTCCCAATCGCTATGGTTGGGTGACCAGCGATGTCTGGGGCGTTCCGTCGCGGATGACGGAGGGTGATCTCCAACGGCTCCGCGATCAGGGGGCGGTTTGTGGTGGCGGTGAGGAGGAGGGGCGATATGAGCTCGTGCTCCCTGATGCAGATGAGCGCGTCTACTATCTAAACCTCCGTTCCCCCACCGTGCCGGACTGGATGTGGGTTTACGAATCCATGTTTACTCGGCTCGGAGTGCGGTTCCCCTTCTCCCCGTTTGTTCAGGGTCTACTTAGTCGGTGTTCTGTGGCACCGTCTCAGCTTCACCCGAACAGTTGGGCGGCCGTTCGGTGTTTTGAGTTGGTGTGCCAGTATCTTGATCTCCCGGCTTCGGTTCCCGTTTTTCTTTTCCTTTTCTTGTGCACTCTTCCGACTAAGGAGGGGAAGCATAAGAAAGGGTATATGTCTTTCCGGGCGCAGCCTCATCGTCGGATCTTTGGGTTGTTTGAGGACTCCTTTCACGGGTTTAAGTGGGAGTATTTTAAGGTGTGTCCCGTTGAGGGGCACCGCCTGTTTTGGCTTACCCTGGAAGGCGAGCGCCGGTTTCCGACGTACTGGAACTTTGGCGCCGGGCCGTCGGTTCTGACTAAAGTTTCTTATGACGATTTGTCTCGGGAGGATAAGGATGTCGCCAGCGTTTTATGGCACTTGTTTGGCGAGCGTCCGTTGAATCCTCGGGACGTTATGGGGGATCCCGAGGCTTGTCGGACTTATATTGGTGTGTTCCCCCTTCTTTCTTTTTCTTCTTCTTCTTCTTCTGCTTTGTTTTTTTTTTTTTGACTCTTCTATTGATTTCTTTTCAGTTGAGATGGCTAGCGGGCTGACTACCTTGGCAAGGTTGAAGGCAGCGTTGGTTCGGGAGGAGGGGTCGTCGTCTCCGTCGACTCCCGTTTCAAATCCGGCTGTGGATTCTCAGGTTCCTCCTCAGGGGGTAGTTTCTTCGGGGGCGCCTACTGGGGCTCAAGCTCCTCCTGGTTCGCCTGAGGTGGTCGTGTTGACGGGTGCTGAGGCTTCTCGGAAGAGGAGTAGGGCTGAGGACCCGGTTAGCGAGACTTTTGAAGGGGAGGGTCTGGTCCCTAGTGTGATGGACCGACGTTTCGACGCCACGGGTTTCATTGATCAGAACTTGATGCCTGGAACGGAGTCATTTTTTGATGGTTGCGACGTCTCGTTCCAGGCTGAGTCGGTTTACCGTGCCCTTCTTCGCTCTGCTGTGGTTGTTCGGAAGGCTGAGCCTGTGATGGCTCAAGCGGGTTTGTTGGAGAAGAAGCTTCGGCAGGCTCAGGCTGATGTGACTAAATTGAAGGAGGAGCTCCAGGTCGCCAATACTGCAAAGGAGAAAGCGACGAAGTCTTCAGAGGATGCCGGGGCGGAGATTCTCCGACTTGCCGGTGTCGAGACTTCGCTTCTTTCTCAATTGGCGGAGGAGCGCAAGCGAGCCTCGGATGCGAGTTCTCAGGCTGCCTTGCTTCTCGCTGAGTCGGAAACTCTAAAGGCTGAGGTTGAAGCTTTGAAGAAGGAGAAGTCGGCTCTGTTGGCTGATGCTAGGGATGCCGTTGCTGCTACCGAGGAGACGATGAAGGCTCAGGCTCTGGTGTTGGCTCCTGGTGCCGATGTGTCCGTGATGGGAGCGTTTAAGACCGTCCGTGATGGTCGGATTGTTGATATTGAGTAGTTTTCTTGTATTTTATTTTGAACTTTTGTTTGTTTTCTGAATATTTTGGATTGGCCAAGGGCCGTGACATTTTTTGGGGACCATTTAATGGCTTTTTCGGCTGTCTGGGCCTTTTGTATGATCCGTTTGTGGCTTTTATTTGGCCGTTCGGGCCTCTCTGCAATTTTTTGAGTGTTTGTTTTACCGTAACCGTTCGTTTGGTCGGTTTTTTGGATATCCGTGTGTTCGGCCTGGAGGGTGATCAGTCCTCCAGCGATGGCCGTGTCTTCGTTCCGTGCTTTTGAGGAACGGTGATGGCTTGTAATGGGGATGAAGTGAAAGTAACTTGTAAAAAAAAAAAGTTTATTTAAATGGTTGGGCCTCGTTAAAACCCTTCGTGAGGGAAAGAGTACCCGAGGTTCAAAAAGATAAAATAAAGAAAAAACAGAAAAACAAATGGTGTCTTAAAAAGCGAGGGGGGGGGGGCTCATTTAAGTATAGTATCTTCGTAGGTTAGCTGCGTTCCAAGTTCTTGGTATTTCGCTGCCGTCTAGTCGTTCGAGTTTATACGCTCCTTTTCCTATTACGGCCTTGACTCTGTATGGTCCTTCCCAGTTGGGGGCGAGCTTTCCTTCTCCTGGGGTCGGAAGGCCGATATCGTTTCGTCGTAGAACGAGGTCGTTGTCCGCGAATTCTCGTCGGATGACGCCGTGATTATACCTTAGGCTGATCCTTTGTTTGAGTGCTAATTCTTTGACGTGGGCTATGCTTCTTGCTTCGTCTATGAGGTCTCGTTCTGCTTCTTCGTCGTTACCTCCAACCGTTTTTCTGGGGCTGGGGTCCCCGATTTCCACTGGGATGACTGCTTCTACGCCGTATGTTAATCGGAAGGGCGTTTCTCCCGTGCTCGTTTGGGGTGTTGTTCGGTATGACCATAGGACTGATCCCAACTCATCTGCCCATAATCCCTTGGCTTCGTCAAGTCGTTTCTTAAGTCCTTTGACGATAATTTTGTTGGCGGATTCCACTTGTCCATTTGTTTGGGGATGTTCTACCGAGCTGAAGCGATGGGATATGTGCAATCCTTCTAGGAGTTCTCTGAATTTTTTGTCTGTGAACTGGGTTCCGTTGTCGGAGATGATGACCTCGGGAATTCCGAACCGAGTAATGATCTGTCGCCAGACGAATTTCCGGCATTGGGTTGCCGTGATGGAGGCCAGGGGTTCGGCTTCAATCCATTTGGTATAGTAATCTATGGCGACGATGAGATATCTGAGTTGGCCGGGTGCCGTGGGGAAGGGCCCGACGAGGTCGATTCCCCAACTGCCGAATGGCCGTTCAGCCGATATAACACTGAGTTGGTGTGGGGCGGCTTGGTGGATATTGGCATGCTTTTGGCATTTGTCGCAGCTTTTTGTGAGTTGTATGGAATCTCGAATGATTGTGGGCCAGAAATAGCCGGCCCTGATGATTTTTTGGGCTAGCGTTTTTCCTCCGATGTGGTGACCGCAGCAGCCTTCGTGGATCTCGCGGAGTATGTATTCCGTGTCCTCGGGTTCTACACATTTAAGTAGGGGCTGCGAGAATCCGCGTTTGTATAGTTGTCCGGCTATGATGGTGTCGTTAGCGGCTTCTCTTTTTATTTTCCTCTCTTCTTTCGGTTCTGGTGGTAGGACTCCGTCGCGGAGATATTGCAAGATCGGGTATGTCCAAGATTCCCGGGTTGAGGATGTTAGGTGAGCGTTGATTTCCGTTGATACGGAAGGCGACTTAACGACCTCCTGGATTAGCGATCTGTTGCCGTGTCCTGACTTCGTGCTAGCAAGCTTGGAAAGTAGGTCCGCCCTGGCGTTTCGCTCCCTGGGGACGTGATGTATGGAGACGTTTTCGAATCCTTCTTTTGTTTCACTTACTTTTTTGAGGTATTGTTGGAGCAGGGGGTCCCGGGTTTGGTAGCTCCCGTTGATTTGGGAGCATACCACCTGGGAATCGGTGTTAACTTCGAGTACCTTGGCGCCGACTTCTCGAGCTAGGTTTAGGCCTGCCAAAAGGGCCTCGTATTCTGCTTGGTTATTTGATACTGGAAAGTCGTATCTTATTGATTGTTCAATTGTGATCCCATTTTGGTTTTCGAGTATAATTCCGGCGCCTCCGTGAGTGGAGTTTGATGAGCCATCGACGTGCAGTTTCCATGGTTCGGGTGTCAGCTTGGTCGGAGTCATTTCGGCGATGAAGTCGGTCAAGGCTTGCGCTTTGATGGCGTTTCGGGGTTCGAACCTGATCTGGAATTGGGATAACTCGATGGACCATGCTAGCATTCTTCCTGCTAGGTCGGGTTTTTGTAATACCTGTTTGACCGTTTGGTCGGTTCGAACCGTTATGGGGTGGGCCTGGAAGTATTGTCGTAGTCGTCGGGATGCCGAGAGGAGTGCGAAAGCCAGTTTTTCTAGTCGTGAGTAGCGGGCTTCCGTGTCTTGTAGCACCTTGATTGTCGCAGGTCCCCACAGACGGCGCCAATGTACAGAATGCTTCTGATATGGTATAGTAGGAGGTTCGGGAACCCGCGGGACGAGTCAGATGTTGGATTGTCCAGATGGAGAGGAGGGGAGGTACCTGCAAAGACACTCCGACGCTTAAGTCAGGATGGATCTAAGAGATATAAGGTGTCAGGAATGAATGAGTACCTGGAGGGACCTAGGTCCTCTATTTATAGATGATGGTGGTTATCTTATCTTTATCTTATCTGGCTAAGATAAGAGGTGCGTTTAAATTCAAAAGTTGGTTAGGGGCTCTAGAGGGCCGATACGGGGCCTTCTAGAGAGATGAAATGGGTTAACCCGGTAAGCCGGGTTCGGGTTCGGTCATGGGTCCGGGATCCGTGGGCCGGATCCGTAACAGGTATTTTCCAAAAAATATTTTAATTTTTTCTTAAAAAATAGATAAAGTTAATATTAGTTAATACAAAAAATTTAAAATAGATTAAAGATGAGATTTTTTAAAAGTTAGAAGAGAAAAGAATGTACATTTATAAAATAGAGGAAGTGGTAGTATCATTTTAACATCTAGCATAAGAGGAGAGTAGAATTTCCTCTTTTTTTTTTTTAAATTATCATAATATAGATACTATTTTAAATTTATTTTTTTTTGTAGTGAATAATAAATATATACTTTTCTCAAATAATTGTGTCGGATTTTGTCCAAAATATAAAATATCAAAATAGTCAATGTTGACGGATGCTACTAAAATCTTTTATTGAAAATGGCAACGATGATTTATTGTTGAATTTTATCGTAGATTTAGACACATGTAATTTAATAAAGGTGGATTCTACTGTTTTTATAGCTACGGCGAGTACACCCAGCGACTATAGTACAGGTGTTTGAAAATCTATTTAAATTCAATTTTTATAAGAATTTAATTTAATTTTAACGTTTTGAAACAAAAATATTTAAATTAATTTGAACAAAATTTAATTTAATTTCATTATTTTTATTAAATTAATTTCAATTTAAATAGATTTAATTTAAATTTTAATTTTATTCAAATTTTATTTAAAACTTAAAATATTTAAAATATTTTTATAATTTAATTACTTCTTCTTAATTTTTTTCGCTTACTTTTTTTCGGTACTTCCAATATTTCAATACATATTTTCTCTTCTCTCGCTACTTTCATTTTTTTTTCTCTTTCTTTTAACTCATTTAATATAATATATACTATTTTTTTTGAAAGACCTATTATATAAATCTAAAAAAATATCTACACATATAGATTTTATATATTTAACTTAGATTAATGACACCAAACATTTGTCAATATATCTGAACATTTTAAATAAAATTGTGTCAATCATGACACCAATAAAAAGTGACATAATTTTATTCTATTTTAATAACATGAATTAATTGTTATAATTTACCGTTAATTACTAACTCTTTTTAACTTGTTATGTTATTAGACCACTCAATAAATTAGTTCTTCATAATTTATATTTGTTTTTTGTTGTTAGTTTGTAGTTGGAATCAACTATAAAAAAATATTTATTTTTTTATTAATAATAATATTTAAAATTTAATATTTTTAGATTACTCTAATTTTTATTTTTGTAAAAGAGGTGAACAAAATTTACATGAAAAAAATTAGTTAAAAAATATAAGCGTTTTAATCATTTCATATAATTTAATAAATAAGTATAATTATTATTTAAATATAATATTATATTAATAAATAATAAAAATATCTATTATAAAATTTTAGTTCAGTTAATAAATATTTTGAACATTGAAATTCAATTTAATTTTAACTGAAATTCAATTTTTGATAGAATTCAATTTAATTCTATACTATTAAAAATTTTTAAACAAGCATATTTTTTTATATTTTCATTTTTAAATAAAAATATGGTTAAATAGTAAAAAAACGAAAGTATTTTCGAATAGAACTATACTTTCGGATAAAATAATCCAGGTTGCTTTACAGAATAAATTTTAATGATTTCATGAGTAGCAGCCATTAGTCACGTTTTTGTAACTATGTTTAGTAGAGGTAGTCCCACTTTTCGAAGCTCATCACATAGACTAGTGGCAAGTCCTATAACAAAAGGACCACATGTTTTACCCATGAAGGCAAAATCAATAACCTAATATAGTAAATTAATAAACCATCATTTCTATTTGTAGAAGTAGAATCGAATCAAGATCTACTTAGTTGAATATCTTATTCGGAATTCATCGTTTTTCACGCTAAATCTGATATCCGCATTATTAATTGAATCTAAGAATAGGAATGCAACGAACCATGTCATTGAACCATGTCATCGAATTACATCTTAGGACAAGATCTATTTCTTTATTATTAGGTCACTTTCAAGAGAACTTAGGTAACTTGACTGGTGCTTCACAGCCCAACTACAAAAAGACAGAAAACCATATAAATAAAATGTGGATTGCCACTAATTAAACTCGTGAGTCAGTCACCACCCAAAAAAATATATTGTGTGTTCCAAAATCAATGCTTAGAGGAAATTTTATTCTCTTACTTGTAGGACAATGTAATGAGTATAATTGGGTTTGGCTCCATTAATAGAAATAGGACTTGAAATTTTGAATATTAGATAGAATTAGAAATAATATAAATTGGAGTACTAGAAATTGTAATTGGGGAGAATATGTAAATTGCAAAATATTTTTAGATTTTTTTTGTTTGATTTTTTTTTTTTGCTATCTGATGAAGTTTTTTTTTCTGTTACTGATTTCTAATTTTAGTAATGTATTTTTCTATACCATTAAAATCATGTTTTTATTAAACACTATAATTGGAGCTCTAATTTCAGATGCTACTTCCTATGGTGATTCAAAAAGCTCAAGCCACATTTCTTCCTATGGTTTTATTCTTGTGTTTGACGGAAGAAGTGCGAAGAAATTCTATCCAAATTGCAGAATTTTGGTGTGAGAGTGGTGCTCAATTGTGTGAGAGAGAAGATCAGAAAGTGATAATTATTGAGGTGGTAAAACGCAAAAAAAATTATTCTCTTATGAGCAATATATATGCACATAGCTACACGCATTATTTTGTAACAAACTATAGACTCTTTCATGCCTTAAGCAGGCCAGGGTGGTATTTAGACTCCTACTAGGGAACCAATAAAATATTTATACAATGTGTATAATAGACTGTTTAATTAGTCTAATATGAGGTAAAAATAAAATTTATTCATATTTATCATAATTTGAAAAAGGGATAAGCATTGTTTTGGTCCCTCACGTTGAGGATCGGAATCGAACTCGTCCCTGATCTAATTTTCGATTTAGAATCGTACTTAACGTTTTTTTTCATATTAAAATCGTCCTTTTTATTTTTTTTGGACAAAAATACCCTTCCTCTCTCCCCCCCACCCCCCACCCACCCCGGTCTCCCCTCCCCCTCCTCCTCCCCTTCCCTGGTCCTCCCTCCCCCTCCCCTTCCCATCCCCTTCTCGCCTCCCCCTCCCCTCCCACCACCACCAACCCACCCCCAACCCCAGTCTCCCCTTCCCGCCTCCTCCACCCTCCCCCCACCACCAACGCACCCCCACCCCCAGTCTCCCCTTCCCGCCCCCTCCTCCTCCCCTTCCCCGATCTCCCCCTCCCCTCCCACCACCACCAACCCACCCCCACCCCCAGTCTCCCCCACCCCGCATCCTCTCCCCTCCCCCTCAATGCCTCCCCCTTCCCCCCACCCAGCGTCCCTACCCGTCCCTTCCCCACCGCCGTCCCCCTCCAACCTTTCCCCTTCCCCCCACCCCACCCCCACTCCCACCCCCGCGTCTCCTCCCCTCCCCCTCAATGCCTCCCCCTTCCCCCCACCCAGCGTCCCCACCTATCCCCTCGCCTTCCCCGTATTCCCTTCCCCCACCGCCGTCCCCCTCCAACCTTTCCCCTCCCCCCCAATAAATCTAGAAATAAAAAATTCAACAAATCAACCCAAAATCAATCCAAATTTAACAAATTCAACAACCAAATCAAAAAACAACAAATCAAAATAAAAAACAGAGGCAATCACAAATGTAGAAGCAAAGACAGTCATAGAATCAGAAACAGAAACTCAAGCAGAAGCAGATGCAGAAGAAGAAGATGCATTCAAGCAGAAGCAGATGCAGAAGAAGAAACTGCAGAAGCAGATGCAGCAGAAGAAGAAGATGAAGAAGCAGATGCAAAACCATCACTACTGCTGTCCGAGAAGCCATCTCTTCTGCGAACCAGGACTGAGGTGAGAGAGGACTGCGAAGGAGGGAACTGCTCCGCCCATCGCCGCCTGTGCTGCCAGATCCATCACTGTCAGCTGCCACAGGGTCGCCGTCAAGCTGCGTCGGAGGAGGGGTGCCGTCGCAGGGTCTCCTTTCTTCTTTCTTCTGGCGACGGCGACGGCAGCTCCAAGCTTCGCCGGCGCCGTCCCCTCTCCCCCCTTCCCCTTCCCCCTCACCCTCCCCTCCCCCCTTCGCATTTCCTTTCAGCCCCCCACCTCCCCCCCAAAAACGCATTTCCTCTCCCCCTCCCCAACGTGTTATTTTCTTTTTTTTTATTTTATAATTTTTTTATTATTAAAATAAGGGTTATTTTTGGAATAAAATTAATTTTTTTTAAAAAAGGACGATTTTAATACAAAAAAATACGTTAAGGATGATTTTAAATCAAAATATACACCAGGAATGGGTTCGATTCCAACCCTCAACGTGAGGGACCAAAATAATACTTATCCCTTTCAAAAATAACCACTACCACATAATTCCTCTCATTATACACATTGTACATTATATATATTGATCCCCATACTTTTTCATTTAACTATTCTCTAATTTTAGCTCATCTAACTAGACTAATGTTGTACATTTAATTACTAACTAGTATTATTGATCACAAAGTGGTTATTGATGGATCCTTTGCATATGAAAATTTTGGAATTCCAAAAATATACTAGTATCACATAGATTAAACATGTTTTATGATGGATTGAGAGGTGAGGCTTTGCGTTGGTTCTTCTCATGGAGATAGGAAAAGTCATTTGCTACCAACTGGATTTCAATCTGCTTTTGCCGAAATTGGACACAATAGTAGCAAAACCAATGTCATAAAATGATAGTGAAAAATATGTAGAAGACAATAAGAATCTACCATGGTAGATCCAAATTCATAACCCGAACCTCAATCACAACCAGAAAGCAAAGATGTTGAATCAATGAGCAACTAATCTTGTCCGAACCATTAATTCTATTCTACGAAAACAACAAAATAATGGTCGAGCAACTCATTCTTAAGACAGACCAAAGTTGCAGCGTCATCAACGATGAAGGCTAGTGAACATATGAGAATGATGGGGAGGTGTTAGCCCCTCTTCAGGAGTTGGCCTTTACCGTGTGTACTAGGTCCAAACCAAATGTCAACAATGTTGGTCAAAATAATTTGGGTTAACTCCTAAAAATTTTTTTTAAACACCTAATAGGTCAAATATTTTTTAAACAATGAAATCTTGGTAGAGCTCATTTCAATTACTATTAGTGCAATACTAACTTAATTTGAGGAAAGAAGAGTTATAAATAAAATAAAGATTATTAATTTTATCTTTTTCTTTCTTTTTACACTTGCTCTTGGATGAATGGTCTCCAAACTTGATATAATTTGTCCACACAATAATCCTTCTTCAAGACTTCTAGTGAGATGAGTTATACCCTCGGTCATTGTAAAACAAAAAGGGCAGATACCTACACAAGGCACTCCAATGCTCAAATCAATATGTGAAAAGTATAATATTCAAAGTAAACTGAAAAATAAATAGTTTTTTCATACATATTTCTTTACTCTTTTGTTATTTATAAGTGAGATGCATGTCTTCAACATTTGTCAGTTATGATTTTGAGGAGTAAAGATATATTATTTGTTTAAATGATAGCATCACGTAGCAGTTATATTAGACGAGTTGTAATGTGTGTTTAAATGAATTATACCTCGATTATAACGGACATATCATAGCCCCAAATTTGACGTGTTCAATAAAGGGGATGACAAGAGGAAGGATCTATATGATTGGGTTGACGAGGATGAAAAGACGAGGAGTTCGTTGTTTGTGGATGATGAAACTATTCAAAGAATAGATAAGTCTAAATTAGTTAGGAAGAATTTCCCGTTGAAGATAGAATTGCTTTCCTGTAGTGATAAAGATCGTTTGTACCATAGCAAATGGGACTGAGTTCTTTATATGCATAGTTGTGTGTTGCAGGAGCTGAGTGAAGCTTCCTTCACTGATTTCGAGTGTGTGGTGTTAAAGCAAGTGAATCATACTCCATCCCAACTTTATCCTAATGGTTGGAATTTTTGAGATCTTTTGAAATTTCGATAGAATTTTTGGAGGTTAAACCATCAATAATAGTGTTCTTTTCGCTATTTTAACCGAAATGGGTATGAAAAGGTAGTTGGGTGAATCAGAACAGTTCACCAGGTTTGGCTACTTTCAAATTGTACAAATCCTCATTCAAAGATTTTAAAAAAATATTTCTTAAAGTGAAGACTACTGAAGAAGAGTTTCCTTTTTATAATGAGAATTTAGGGAAGAAGTTTCCTCTATTTCGGTGTTTTAAACTGCAACAGATATTTGGTCCTGAGGTAATAATTGAATTTAAGGAAAAGGTTATTGGAGTATTTGGTGGAAATAATTCCTAAAAATAAATTAATGTCTATCTCGGATCTACTACTTTTTGAAGATGATAGAGGCTCTGTGTTATGGTATTTAGGTGAGATTTTGTGAATATTAGGATTGTGTGATTTTGGTAATTATGTTTGAAGTTTGCTAAGTATTTGTGATTTTTGCAGGTAGTAGGTTTCCAAATATTATTGCGGTGAGCTTAAGGGCTCATATCAAGAAGAAGAATACAGAAAAGGAAGGATCATCATCAAATCCTAAGGCAGCAAAAGGGGGATTTGAGGTGAATCAATCTGTTCCAAAAAAGAAAATCATAGTCACAAAGAAGAGAAAAACTTATGTGATTATTCAAGAGGCAAGTGGGAATGAGACTATTGCCACTAAAGGCAAAAAAATCTCTTTGGAAGAGTTTAGTGTATTTGTTGAAAATCAAAAGAGGTTGCATGAATTTGTTAGCGGAGGTGATGGAACTTCCTTATGGCATGAGAATTTTTCCTTCATGGTGGTTGTTGATGAGGTAGCGCAATCGCCGATTGACTCAGCTTTAGCCAACAAAATTGGAGATGTTGGTATTGATCAATACCTGCAGGTTGGTATAATATCTAGGAATATATTTGTTATTATATTAACAGTATAGATAGGATATGTGTTGGATTTGTAGGTTCTTCATGCTCATTTGATGAGCATTGGGCAAAGTCAAGAGATCAAGCATAAAAATGTAATAGTTGACAAAGTTGAGTTAGGTAAGATGAATGAGCTTCTAACGAGAAAGGAGAAATAGACAAAAGAATTTGAGGAGAAGTTAAAAGAAAAAGATGATAAGATCAAAGTTTTGATGGAAACAGAAAAGAAAAATGATGATAGACTGAAAAATGAGAAAAGTATGTTATAAAAGAAATTGGTTAATGTTACTGTGAAGATGAAAGAATTAGAGAAAAACAAAGAAGCGGAATGTTTAGACATATTCATATATGGTTTTGACCGAGCTATGTTGTAGGCCAAATTTATTACACCTGAGGTTGATTTTTCTAGGATGGGTCCTGCAAAGGTTGTTTCTAAGAATGGGTTGATCGATGATGATATTGCTTCAGAGAGGAAGGATGAGAATCTTGTAGCAAAGAAGGTTGATGGAAGTGTTGCAGCTGAGTAGATATCTATGTAATAGTCTATTTATAAGAATTTGGCTTGATGGCTATGTGACATATCTAATCATGATTATGTATTTTGTTAGTATCATTATGATTTGTAATTTTAAGAATGGCAGTATATTCAGTTATTGAGCATTTGAGTTAACTTGAGTTTTTTGCTTATGACATTAAAGTCGTTTTGACTGGATTAGTGTTGTCGATGTTAAAGTTGAATTGAGAGAATTGAATTTAAAGATGTTAAGGTTGAATTGATCAAGTTGATAAGGACAACGTTATGGTTGGTTTGATAATGACATTAAAGTCAAATTGATAGAGTGGATGATGACGTTATGGTCGGATTGATAGAGTTGATAAGGACAACGTTATGGTTGGATTGATAATGACATTAATATCAAATTGATAGAGTTGATAACAACGACGTTATGATCAGTTTGATGATATATTTAAAGTTGAAGTTAAAAACGTATAGCTAAAAAATTTAAATGGCTGTAAATTTGCATGTAAACATAAAAAATATTATTTATGAACCTTCGAATATGATGAAGGTACATGTAGGAATGCCTCGTTAAAAGCTCTCCAAGCAAAATATTTTTGGGACAAAAATGTGTGTTTAGAAAAAAGAGTACATTCCTGTCTTGTCTTTTAACTGTAATATAACTTTAAAGAATTCTATTCCATTTATTCGGCAAGTGTATATCATCAAATGTTTCCAAACGATAAGCACCATTGCCCAGCACATCTCTTATTCGAAATGGACCTTTCCACTTGGCTGTCAATTTTTCGTGAGCAGGCAATCATCTTGCACACTTTGTCTTTTGTAATATTAGCCTTTGATGACTGCTCCGGGATGAACTTTTTTGTTGTAGCACCGAGCTATTTGAAGCTTTATAGCTTGGTGCTTTAGTGGTTCTTGTTCCCTTACTTCATTTATGAGATCTAGCACCTTTAATTTGGCATCTGTGTTTGCTTTGTCCTGATCCATCATTTTTACAAATCGAGAATTGAGAAATTTCTAATGGAATCATGGCATCATTGCCATATACCAGCCAAAATGGTGCTTCCTTTGTGGTTGATTAGACTATCGTATTATATCCCCACAATGTTTCATGTATAAGCTCAGCCCAAAGGCACTTGGCATCATCTAACTTCTTTCTTAATTCATGTTAGATGATTTTATTTGCAAGTCCATTTGTTTGAGGATGCTTGATCAAAGAGAGATAGTGGTGATTTTTAAATTTTTGTGAAAATAATATAAATTTTTTTTCAATAAATTGTCTGCCATTGTCAGTAATAATGTGTAGTAGTATACCAAATCGATATATGATATTCTTCCAAACAAAAGTAATCATTTTGTCAAACATAATTCTTGCTAGAGGTTGAGTTTCGATCCATTTAGAAAAATAGTCTATACCAACAATTAAAAATTTTACCTAACTTGATGCTACTTGTAATGGGCCTAAAATTTCCAAACCCCATTTATTAAATTGCCAACAAACCTCAGAAGAATGTAACAACTCGGCTTGACCATTTATCATAGGAGCATGTTTTCGACAGTTATTACAAGATCTTACTTTAGTGTAGTAGTCCTGTTGTAAACTCAGCCAATTGAAACCTACACGCATGATCTTTGAAGCTAAATTTCTAGCTTCAACAAGGGTTCCGTACACGCCTTCATAAGCTTCTGCTTGGGCTAAATCAGCTTCTATGTGGCTAAGACATTTTAATAGGGGATGAGTGAAACCTCTTTTGTATAAGTCAAAATTTATTAAAGTAAAAAGACAAGCTTATCATCTAAATTTCTTTGTCTCCTTTTGATAAGATGGGATTTCTCTTGTTTTAGGAAATGAATAGACGGAGATCTCCAATTGGATTCCTGAGAAACACTTAATATAGATGTTAAATTTACACTAGGTTCTGTTAAAGTAGATTGTGATAACGTGGGAGTATAGTTTGGGGGTCGTGAAATAGCCGATTTAGATAAAATATTAGCTATATTGTTTTGATCTCTTAGAATATGTTTAATTTCAAATGTTGAGAAATATATAATCAAGTTTTGAACAACAGCTAAATATTTTACTAACGATTGGTCTTTGACTTGAAAATGGTTTTTAACATGTTGTATTCCCTAACACGGAATCACAGTTGACAATAATATGTTGAATAGATAAATCCTTTGCTAACCTCAGTCCAGCCAACAGAGCTTCATACTATGTCTGGTTATTACTTACCTTAAAGGAAAATTGCATGGAATGTTCTAGGATGATGCCTTTTTACAATCTTCTAAACAGAATGCCAGCCCCACATTCTTGAAGGATTGAAGCTCCATCAATATGAAGTATCCATACCAGATATAGTTTGGCTTCATTTGGAATGGTGAACTCAGCAATAAAATCAGCTAAGTACTGTGATTTGATCAGTCCCTGAGGTTGATATTGAATTTTGAATTCAGATAATTCAATAGACCACGTTATAAGTCACCCTGCCAATTAGGTTTCATAAGGACTTGCTGCAAAGGATGTTATATGCTTACAATGATAGGATGGATCTGAAAGTACGGATGAAGTTGGCAAGCAGAGTAAACAAGAGCCAATGTGAGTTTTTCAATCTTCGGGTACCGAAGTTCTGCTTGTTGTAAAGCTTGGCTAACAAAATAAATAGGATGTTAAATCTTTTCCTTTTCTGTGACAAGGACAGAACTCACAACCCAATCAGTTACAGATAAATATAAGAACAGTGTAGTTCCTAAATTAGGCTTTTGTAAAATAGGAGGAGAGCAAAGAATCTGATTAATTCATTGAAAATTAGTTTGACAATTTGTATTCTATTCAAAAGTGTTCCTTTGTTTTAAAGTTTGAAAAAGTGAAATGACTTATCAGCCAAACAAGGTAAAAATCTAGACAAGGTAGCAAGCCTCCCCATTAACCATTGTACCTCTTTTACAATTTTTGGACTCTGCATATCAAGTATAGCTTAGCACTTTTTAGGGATAGATTCAATGCCTCAGTGAGTTAATAAAAACCTTAAAAATTTACCTCCTTGTGCAGCGAATGCACATTTTTTGGGGTTTAATCTCATGTTGTACTTTCTTAATTATTGAAATATCTCCACTAGATCATATATATAGGAGTATCCTAGCTTTGTCTTTGCGACCAAATCATCGACATATACCTTAATATTACGACCAATTTGCTGGGAATAAACCTTGTCCATCAGTCATTGATAGGTTGCTCTTGCATTCTTATGACCAAAAGTTATTACCTTATAACAAAAATTATCATGTTCAGTAATAAAAGCAGTTTTATCTTGATTAGAAGGATGCCTAAGAATTTGAATATAACTAGAATAAGCATCCATAAAACTCAAAGTACCAAAACCAAAAGCATTATCAACTAAAGCATCAATAGAGGGTAAAGGGTATGTGTAACGACCCAACTCCAGGTATGTCATGATCATACTAGAACCCAAGCATTACTAACTTGATTTCCTAACTTGTAACTATTATGTATTTTATGAGCCTGTTAATTACCTTGTTAAAATGTTGTCATTTTTTTCGGGTAATTTTTTTTCTCAAAACGTTTACTAATTTATTAGGGCAAGCATACAGGAATAGTTAACATCATAAGCATAAATATTAATAGGATATTCACATATCATCATACATTAGTATAACATTCACAGACTGTCAGTATACATAACATAAGATAAATATATACATATATAAACATATGACATCCCCAGGCCATGGCCCATATAGAAAGCCACTAAACTAGTTCTCGGGCTAGCCTAGTACTTCTAGACTCTCTTATTATCTCTATACACTAGCAAAAGAGAGAGAGACTAAACTAAAAGGTACTAAACTAAGATGTCACCCATAAAGTACCAACTGACATCCCCTCAAACTAAACTTAGATATTGCCATTTGGCAGATCTCCGTATGACCTACCCACAGATGAATTACTCCCAAAAGATGGTAATCCTCCTTCTCTGGATACTCCTCTTTTGATTCTAGAGAACTTCTAGGATGATTAAGTGTCCTTGCCTTATAGGAATGACACTTCAAGGGCCGAGTATCGATGAGCGGATAATTTATACGCTTTTTGGTATTATTTTTATATAGTTTTTAGTATGTTTTATTCACTTTTTAGTATATTTTTATTAGTTTTTATACAAAAATAATATTTCTGGACTTTACTATGAGTTTGTGTATTTTTTTGTGATTTCATGTATTTTCTGGCTGAAATTGAGGGACCTGAGCAAAAATCTGATTCAGAGGCTGAAGAAGGACTGCAGATGTTGTTGGATTTTGACCTCCCTACACTCGAAATGATTTTTTTGGAGCTAAAAAAACCCAAATGGCACACTCTCAATTGCGTTGGAAAGTAGACATCCAGGGCTTTCCAGTAATATATAATAGTCCATACTTTTCCTGAGTTTAGATGACGCAAACTGGCGTTCAACGCCAGCTTTCTGCCATATTCTGGCGTTAAACGCCAGAAACAAGTTACAAACTGGCGTTTAACTCCAAAGAAGGCCTCTACATGTGAAAGCTTCAGTGCTCAGTCCAAGAACACACCAAGTGGGCCCGGAAGTGAATTTCTGCATCATTTACTTATTTCTGTAAACCCTAGTTTACAAGTTTAGTATAAATAGAAACTTTTACTATTGTACTCACATCTTTGGACATTTAGTCCTTAGACCTAGGTCTTGGTTATTCTGGTTCCCCCTCTGGGGCCTAAGCCAATGAACACCATTATCACTTATGTATTTTCAACGGTGGAGTTTCTACACACCATAGATTAAGGTGTGGAGCTCTGCTGTTCCTCGAGTATTAATGCAAAGTACTATTGTTCTTCTATTCAATTCACGCTTATTCTTATTCTAAAATATTCATTCGCACACAAGAACATGATGAATGTGATGATTATGTGACACTCATCACCATTCTCACTTATGAACGCGTGATTGACAACCACTTCCATTCTACATGAAAACAAGTTTGAATGTATATCTCTTGGATCTCTCTTCAACGATTCACATCGTCTCTCCTGAAAATAGAGCATCTGAGTCTGAGATCAGAATCTTCGTGGTATAGTCTAGAATCAATTGGCAGCATTCCTAAGATCCAGAAAGTCTAAATCTTGTCTGTGATATTTCGAGTAGGATCTGGGAAGGGATGACTGTGACGAGCTTCAAACTCGCGACTGTAGGACGTAGTGACAGACGCAAAAGGATAGTAAATCCTATTCCTACACGATCGAGAACCAACAGCTGATTAGCCATACGATATCTGTGCATGGTAGTTTTCATCCGAGACGAGAAATTCGACAGTTGATTAGCCGTACAGAAACCGTAGAGGACCATTTTCACTGAGAGGACGGGAAGTAGCCATTGACAACGGTGACACCCAACATACATCTTGCCATAGAAAGGACTATGAAGGATTGGATGAAGGCAATAGGAAAGTAGAGATTCAGAAGGAACAACGCATCTCCATACGCTTATCTGAAATTCCCACCAATGAATTCCATAAATATCTCTATCTTTATTTTATGTTTTATTTATCTTTTAATTATCAAAACTCTATAACCATTTGAATCCGCCTAACTGAGATTTACAAGATGACCATAGCTTGTTTCAAGCCGACAATCTCCGTGGGATCGACCCTTACTCACGTAAGGTTTATTACTTGGACGACCCAGTGCACTTGCTGGTTAGTTGTGTGAAGTTGTGAAAAAGAGTTGAGATTACAATTGTGCCTACCAAGTTGTTGGCGCCATTGAGATCACAATTTCGTGCACCAAGTATGCACGTCATAACCTCTATAAGCGACCTTGTCTTATAGGAACAACACTTATAGGGATGATATATGTCTGGAAAGTAAATCAATCTACGAGCATCCCCGTGTTCTTATCTGACCCAAAGACCCAAATCAACAATCATTTTCTATCCTAAAGCCCAATCAACAATCATGATCTGGCTCAAAGACCTAATCGACAATCATTATCCAACCCAAAGGCCCAATCAATAATCATTAGAGCCTCTGTAAGCAACTTTTTAGCTTGTAGATTCCATTTTTCTTAATCTTTTAGGGCTATGCCCACTTTTGTCAAACTCATATTGCATCTCTTTCTCATTAATATTTTTTCTCAATGCTATTGGTCCCTTCTTAGTGCCATAATTAATTAATCTTCTCTTCTCGCACTTATCCCAAAGTGTTTTATAAAGAAATCCTTAGATTCTAAAGTTTTGAATTATCTTTTTACATCTTTTACTATTATAACCATCGTATTCCTTAAACTTTTAAGTTTCTTGCCTTTATATCCTTATCTTTTGCTTTAATTGTTTTTATCCTTTAGCTTTTGAATATTATAATTTAACACTAAGACTTTAGTTATTTGTAGTTTAGCCTTTAAGATTCAGTTAATTATATTTTAACCTTTAAATTCCTACCAAAATACATTTTCCTTTAGTTATTCACAAAACTCCGTTAAATTGTGCCGTGGTGCCTAGTGCCATTGGTGGGCACTCAGTGCCTCAAATCAGGGCATGGCGCTTAGCGCCCTTAGCCAGCGCTTAGCGTCTTTGAAGCATGAATTTCATGGCAAGACGTAGGCGACCAGTGCCCAACACTTGGCACCCAAGACGCTTAAATTGTGGGACACCCAACGCTAAAGATGTTTTGAGAGGAGGGTGCCCAGCTCTCAACATTCCACCATTAGATATAGGTCAAAAATCACGTAAACACTTAGTTTCAAGCATCAAACAATCATTTGTTATCCAGGCATCAAAATACAATCAACTCATACTTAATTTACCGAAACTTACCTTTTTATTTTAGCTTATAAAATCCATTTTCCTTTTGGTGATTTCTAGATTGCTTCCTTCCTAGTTTTAAATCAAAATAACATTCAAACCAGGATATACGTCGTGATCAAATCTTCAACACAAGTTCAAAAAGAAATTCCTCACCTTTCTCATGCGGGAAGTGATGGATTCTTGCTCCTTAAGACTTTTAAGCAAGAATTCCTAAACAACATCAATGATATCAAGTCCTTTCATGGTTTTCGCATGGCTGAACCATCAAGAGGAGATCACAACAAAAATACCTCAACTCACCTTAACAAATCCGATATGATTGTGAAGAGGAAAAAAAGACGAACATTTTAATCAGTTTAAAATTTTTGTGGAAGTTTTAAAACCAAGGGACCGAATTTTAGAAACTTGGCGACTATGGTATTTTCAACTTTTCTCTCTTGTTCTCCTCTATCAAAGTTGCGTATGAAAAAGGAAAGAAGTAAGAGGTGGCTCTCGAAATCATGTATGAAGAAAAGAAAGCAAGTAGGAGGTGGCTGAAAATAGAGCTGGCCAAATCCCAAGGGTGGTTAGTCACTCGAATTAATTAATAAAATATCATTAATGAGATAATTACTAAAGTTAGATATATTAGATTACTAGTAATTATACTTCTAGAATAAATATATAAACTACAAGTATAAATGATACTAGTAACAAAATTATCTTAGAACTAAACGATCTATGAAGGTATATTGGCATAGCTAAGTTCATCGAAGAGTGCTGGCAATTATCTGTGCCTGTAGATTTTGGGCCAGGTTATAATATTATTAAACTTATCTCCAGTTTAACTAAATCAAGTAAAATAATAATAATATTATATTATTATTTTTGTTCTCTCGACAGAAATCAAAGTTTTAAAATTCCTAGCCAAAGAGGGTCGGAAACAAAATCTTCGCTAGTTTAAGAACTGATGACGTGGTGAGGTGCTTGCTTTACTAGGATTTTGGAAAATTTTCCCTTTTTTCAGGAAAAGTTTTATTTTGCTGAAGCCTAGATTGTTACAGTATGCATCCTTAGGATAAGCTTATTTGAATCAGTGCAATCTATATGCATACACCATTTACCATTGTGTGTCTTTACTATAACTATGTTAGCCAACCAAGTAGTAAACCTTATTTCACGTTTAAAGTCAGCATTAATGAGTTTCTTGGTTTCATCTAAAGAAGCTCGTCGTTTATCAGCACCAAGGTTATGCTTTTTCTTAGCTACATGTTTTACTACAGGATTTAAAGCCAACTTATGACAAATAATAACCAAATCTAAGCGAGGCATATCTCGGAAATCCAAGAAAATAAATTGGCATTTTGTCAGAGAAACTGTTTGAGCTTTCTTTATCATATCCCTATAAAGCTGGCATTGTAACAATACTGAGCATCATGATGATCGCTATGAATAGTAGCAATAAGATCGTCCTACACATGGAACTTAACACAGAGATAAATTGTAGAAACTATAGCACCAAAATAATTCAGAAAAGGACGACCAAGTATAAAATTATAAGGACTATAACAATCTACAATAAGATATTGAATATCCAAAGTTTTTTAGCTAAAAGATGCTCACCTAGTGTGGTTTTTTAACCACACAGAACCCGAAATAGGAACTCGCTCACCCAAGAAGCCCACTAGGTCAGCAGAAGAAGGTTGTAAGATGTGATCACTTAATTTCATCTTATAAAATGTAGAATAAAAAAAACATCTACACTGTTTCCCAGGTCTTAAAGGACCTTACGAACAATCAAATCTCCCAATTGTATGGGTATTACTACTCGATCATCTAAATTAGTTGTTGCCTTTTGGAAATCAGATGATTTGAACTCCATTTCTGGAACAGTAGGGGGAGTTTGAGTAGAGCTATTAACTCCCTCTACCAAGAGCATAGCTCAGTATGTTCATTTACAAGCAGAGTTAGTGATGTCTCCACTAGCAAACATGCCAGATATACAATTGATTATTCCTCGTGGTTGAGTAGGTTGAGTGATGACACTTTTTTCTTTACCTTGAGAAACGTGCCCTGCTGATGTACTTATCTAGATGACCTTGCCGAACTAGTCGTTTTAGTAGATCCTTGGCTATGACACATTCAACAGTGATGTGACAATGCTTTCTGATGAAAAGCAAAATACTTTGATTTATCTACATTTTTCATATCCTAATAAGTACCTGCCTTCCTTGGAAGTTTGATGAGCTTGGCATATAAAATTTTTTTAATGATTTATTCCCTTTTTGTATTAAATTGTGTATAGGAATCATATTAAGGTGTGAGCCGAAAAGATTTTTTGTTATCCCGACCTTTCTCATCATCTCTATTAGTATTGGTCTTTTCTAACTGCCAAACTAGCCAGAGTTCCTGGTGCACGAAATTACAATCACACTTTTGCAACTCCGCACAACTAACCAGCAAGTGCACTGGGTCGTCCAAGTAATACCTTACGTGAGTAAGGGTCCATCCCACGGAGATTGCCGGCTTAAAGCAAGCTATGGTTATCCTGTAACTCTTAGTCAGGAATTTAATAATAAAAAGGGTTTTGTTTGCAAAAAGTAAAAGAACATGAAATGAATGATACTTGTTATTCAGTAATGGAGAATAGGTTGGGGTTTTGGAGATGCTCTGCCCTCTAAATTTCTCCGTTCCTATTGTCTTCTTCTCCAAACATGCATGGCTCCTTCTATGGCAAGCTATGTGTTGGTGGATCACCGTTGTCAATGGCTACCATCCGTCCTCTCAGTGAAAATGGTCCAGCTACAGTTCTCGTAGGGCTAATCATCTGTCGGTTCTCACTTGTGTCGGAATAGGATATATTTAACCTTTTGCACACTGTCACTGCGCCCAACATTCGCGCGTTTGAAGCTCGTCACAGTCATCCCTTCCCAGATTCTACTCGGAATACCACAGACAAGGTTTAGACTTTCCGGATCTCATGAATGCTGCCAATTATTTTTAGCCTTTACCACGAAGGTCATGATCTCACGGATTCGAATGCTCTGTTGTCAGGAGAAGCAGTCAAACTCGTGGATCAGGAGCCCAAGAGATACGCACTCAAGCTGTCGCCCAATGACTATGTGAGCTTAGATAGAATGGAAGTGGTTGTCAAGCATGCATTTATGGATTTGAGAATGATGATGAGTGTCATGAATCATCACATTCATCACATTGAAGTACGAGTGAATATCTTAGAATAGAAGCAAGTGTAATTGGATGGAAAACAGTAGTAATTGCATTAATCCATTGAAACACAGCAGAGCTCTTCACCCCCACCTATGGGGTTTAGAGACTCACACCGTCAAAGATACAATATGAAATGCAAAAATGTCATAAGTTCCTTAATGAATCTCTAAAAGTAGTTTTTATACTAAACTAGTAACCTAGGTTTACAGAAAAATGAGTTCCTAAGTGCAGATAATGCAGAAATCCACTTCAGGGGTCCAGTTGGTGAGTGTTTGGGCTGAGCTTTGAAGCTTTCACGTGCATAGGCCACTCTTGGAGTTAAATGCCAGCTTTGGTGCAAGTTTGGACATTTAACTCCAGTTTTGGTGCCAGTTCTGGCATTTTACGCCAGAAAAGGGTCTCTGGCTGGCATTTAACGCTAGTTTGGGCCATCAAATCTCGGGAAAAGTATGAACTATTACACATTTCTAGAAAGCCCAAGATGTCTACTTTCCAACGCATTTGAGAGCGCACCAATTGGGCTTCTCTAACTCCACAAAATTCACTTCTCGTGCAGGAGGGTCAGAATCCAACAGCATCTGCAGTCCTTTCTCAGACTCTGAATTAGATTTTTGCTCAGGTCCCTCAATTTTAGCCAGAAAATACCTGAAATTATAGAAAAACACACAAACCCATAGTGAAGTCCAAAAATGTGATTTTTGAATAAAAATTAATAAAAATATAACAAAAAGTGAATAAAACATGCTAAAAACTATATGAAAACACTACCAAAAAGCGTTAAAATATCCGCTCATCACAACACCAAGCTTAAACTGTTGCTTGTCCCCAAGCAACTAGACAAATAAAATAGGATGAAAAGAAGATCGTACTGCAATAAAATCTCAGAGTCTTCAATGAAGCTCAAATTCAAATTAGATGAGCGGGGCTTATAGCTTTTTGCTTCTGAATAGTTTTGGCATCTCATTTTATCCCCTGAAACTCATAATGATTGGCTTCTTTCAGAACTCAACATGCAGATAATGTTATTGATTCTCCTATTTTAGTATGTTGATTCTTGAACACAGCTACTTTATGAGTCTTGGCCGTGATCCTAAGCATCTTATTTTCCAGTATTACCACCAGATACATAAATGCCACAGACACCTAACTGGGTGAACCTTTTTAGATTGTGACTCAACTTTGATAGAGTCCTCAGTTAGAGGTGCCCAGAGTTCTTAAGCACACTCTTTTTTCTTTGGATCACGACTTTAACCACTCAGTCTCAAGCTTCTCACTTGGACCTTCATGACACAAGCACATGGTTAGGGATAGCTTGATTCAGCCGCTTAGGCTAGGATTTTATTCCTTTGGGCCCTCCTATCCATTAATGCTCAAAGCCTTGGATCCTTTTTACCCTTGCCTTTTGGTTTAAAGGGTTATTGGCTTTTTCTGCTTGCTTTTTTTTTCGCAAGCTTTGTGTTTTTCACTGCTTTTTCTTGCTTCAAGAATTAATTTTATGATTTTTCAGATTATCAATAACATTTCTCTGTTTACCTCCTTCTTTCAAGAGCCAAACATTACTTAAATTTCAGTATATAAAATTATGCACTGTTATGCATTCATTCAGAGAGCTAAAGCAATGCCACCACATATAAATAATTTGAATCTTTCTTATTATATACTCGAGATATTTGCACCCTTGATCTTCTAAAAAAATCTACTATTTTATTCGTGTTTGATGATGATAAAAAAATTAAATTATACCCAAATTGATAAAAAAAATGATACTAATGCTCATGCACTTCTAATACTAATGATCATGCAATCCTAATACTAATGCTCATGCAATTCTTAATATAGGTCCTTAATAACAGAAGTTATCACAGAGTTAGGACTCAACAACCTTGATTTTGGGAGATAGGTGCTCCTTCAATCTGTGGGATGCCTGGCGCTTCAAGGGATAGCCTCTGGTGCTTCAGCTCCTGTAGCTCACACCTTACTGCTCCTGTTCCTTGAGCAATTTGCAAAGTATGCTGTTCTGATTCTGCTGCTCTTCTTTGAGTTGATCCATAGCTTCTTGCTGCTTGGTGACAGAGGCTTCTAAGTGGGCCTAATAGTCAAATTGAGGAATTTCTGGAAGGAGTTCATGCGCCCTCCTCTTGCTAAGGTTGTCTTGAACTTGAGGTCCATCCATTACCTTTTTGGTGATTGGGTGTTCAATTGGGATATACTCATCCACACCTATCTTCACCCTAGCATCTTTACATAATAGACTGATCAAGCTTGGGTAAGCCAACTTGGCTTTAGTGGATTCCTTGTGTGCAAATGTGTAAATTTCACAAGGAATTAGCTGATGAACTTCCACCTCTTTTCCCAGCATAATACATTGAATCATCACTGCCCTCTTGACAGTGACTTCAGAGCGTGGTGGGAAGAATAGAATGCCCAATGAAATCCAGCCAGCTCCTAGTAATTGGTTTGAGATCTCCTCTCTTCAGTTGGTTTGGGACACCTTTTGTGTTGGTTATCCACTTGGTTCCAGGAAGGCATATATCCTCTAGAACTTGATCCTACTTTTTATCTTTAGCCATTCTCCTGTTAAAGAATTCTGGATCATCTTGTAGTTGAAGAAGTTTAAGGTCTTCTCTCTCTTTATCAAGGTGGAAGTAAATAATCTTCCCTCTGACCATAGTCTGAAAGGTGTGGAAGGCAGTTCCCTCTAATCTTTGCTTATCTGTCAGCCACAGATTTGCATAGAATTCGTGGGCCATGTTTCTTCCCACAAGTGCCTCAGGATTAGCTAGGACTTCCCAGCCTCTATTTTGAATCTATTATTGGATCTCCGGATATTCGTCTTCTTTCAGATCGAATTTAACTTCCGGGATCACTAATCTTCTACCCACAATTTTGAAGTAATGGTCTGCATGTTCTTTGGTGCAAAACCTCTCATGTATCCATTGTGGTTTTGGATTGTTTTCTTTCTTGCCTCTTGGAGTGGTTTGTTTTCCTTTACGAGCCATGATTTTGGTCAGTGATCACGGAAAAATATACCAAACTTAGAGCTTTGCTTGTCCTCAAGCAAAAGAAAAGAAAGAAAAGGAATAGAGGGAGAGATGGATTCGAAAGATGGCTCAAGGGGGGAGGCCGAACATGCTTTTAAAAGGGAGGGGGGAGTGGGTTCGAAATTTCAGAAAAAAGATAAAAAGATATGATTGATAAAAGATAAACATGATATGAAAAGGATAGATTTAAACATTTGAAAGATATGAGGAATTGAAATCTGAATTTTTGTGGATGCATCTAAAAAAATAAAAGATAATATGGATGATTTAAAAAGATTTGGAAAGAGATTGGAAGATAAATGAGATTTAAAAACGTTTTTGAAAAAGAATTGAAAAGAAATTAAGAAGAATTTATAAGACTAATAATTTTTGAAATGGGGATTGAAAGATGAATATTAGTAATGTTTTTATGAAGAAAATTATGAATTAAAGCAAGAAAATTTGAAAAAAATTGAATTGGAAACGAAATTCCCCTCCCCTGCTGTTCTGACGTTAAACGCCCAGAATGGTATCCATTCTGGCATTTAACGCCCATCTACTGGCCAATTTGGACGCCAGAAATCCTTTGTCACTGGGCATTTTTCTAAACACCCAGGACGTTGCTCATTCTGGTGTTAAACGCCCAGAATGCTGCCCATTCTGGCGTTTAACGCCCAAAATGCCTCTTTACTGGCGTTTTTACGCCAGTGAGCTTTTTTTCTCTGTGATTCCTCTGCTTTATGTTCTGAACCTTCATTTTTCTGAATTATTTACTGAAATATATTGACAAACATGAATAACAAAATAAGATGACTCATATAATTGTTATAAACATCTAATTTATGCTGATGGCTGGGTTGCCTCCCAATAAGCGCTTCTTTACTGTCTTTAGCTGGACTTTACTGAGCTTTAATCTAGTCTCAGCTTTGAGCATTCTTGCTCAACATTGCCTTCAAGATAATGTTTGACTCTCTGCCCATTAACAATAAACTTTTTGTCAGAGTCAATATCTTGAAGCTCTACATATCCATATGGTGACACACTTGTAATCACATATGGTCCCTTCCACCGGGATTTCAATTTCCCAGGGAATAATGTGAGCCTAGAGTTAAATAGCAGAACCTTCTATCCTGGCTCAAAGACTCTAGATGACAACTTTTTGTCATGCCACCTTTTTGCTTTCTCCTTGTAAATTTTAGCATTTTCGAAAGTATTGAGTCTGAACTCCTCTAGCTCATTCAACTGGAGTAATCTCTTCTCTCCAATTACCTTAGCATCAAGTTTTAGGAACCTGGTTGCCCAGTAGGCCTTATGTTCTAGTTCCACTGGTAGATGACAGGCTTTTCCATACACAAGCTGGTATGGAGAGGTCCCTATAGGAGTCTTGAATGCAATTCTGTATGCCCACAGAGCATCATCCAGAATTTTTGTCCAATCCCTTCTACGGGTGTTTACAGTCCGTTCCAGGATTCGTTTTAGTTCTCTATTTGAGACTTCAGCCTGCTGATGAGCGGATAATTTGTATGCTTTTTGGCATTGTTTTTAGTATGTTTTTAGTATAATCTAGTTAGTTTTTAGTATATTTTTATTAGTTTTTAGCTAAAATTCACTTTTCTGGACTTTACTATGAGTTTGTGTGTTTTTCTGTGATTTCAGGTATTTTCTGGCTGAAATTGAGGGTCCTGAGCAAAAATCTGATTCCGAGACCAAAAAGGACTGCAGATGCTGTTGGATTCTGACCTCCCTGCACTCGAAGTGGATTTTCTGGAGCTACAGAAGCCCAATTAGCGCGCTCTCAATGGCATTGGAAAGTAGACATCCTGGGCTTTCCAGCAATATATGATAGTCCATACTTTGCCCAAGATTTCATGGCCCAAACCGGCGTGGCAAATCAGCCTCAGAAATTCCAGCGTTAAACGCTGGAACTGGCATGAAACTTGGAGTTAAACGCCCAAACTGGCATGAAAGCTGGCGTTTAACTCCAGAAAAGGTCTCTACACGAAAATGCTTCATTGCTCAGCCCAAGCACACACCAAGTGGACCCAGAAGTGGATTTTTACGTCATTTACTCATTTCTGTACACCCTAGGCTACTAGTTTACTATTAATAGGATCATTTGACATTGTATCTGTACCTCATGACACTTTATACTTTTTCTTTGTGTACTTTCCGCGGCATGAGTCTCTAAACCCCATGGTTGGGGGTGAGGAGCTCTGCTGTGTCTTGATGGATTAATGCAACTACTACTGTTTCTCATTCAATCATGCTTGCTTCCATTCTAAGATAATACTTGTTCTTAACCCGGATGAATGTGATGATCCGTGACAATCATCATCATTCTCAACTATGAACGCGTGCTTGACAACCACCTCCGTTCTACCTTAGATTAAGTAGTTATCTCTTGGGTTCTTTAACCGGAATCTTCGTGGTATAAGCTAGAATTGATGGCGGCATTCAAGAGAATCCGGAAGGTCTAAACCTTGTCTGTGGTATTCTAAGTAGGATTCAATGATTGAATGACTGTGACGTGCTTCAAACTCCTAGCAGGCGGGGCGTTAGTGACAGACGCAAAAGAATCACTGGATTCTATTCCGGCCTGACCGAGAACCGACAGATGAATTCCGCGTGCTGTGACAGAGCATATGCAATCGTTTTCACTGAGAGGATGGGAGGTAGCCATTGACAACAGTGAAACCCTACATACAGCTTGCCATGGAAGGAGACTTGTGTGTTTGAAGAAGAAGACAGTAGGAAAGCAGAGATTCAGAAGATGGAGCATCTCCAAACCTCAACCTATTCTCCATTACTGCAAAAAAAGTAATCATTTCATGTTATTTAGCTTTTCACAATCAATCCTGATAGTTTCTGATATCCTGACTAAGATTTACAAGATAACCATAGCTTGCTTCAAGCCGACAATCTCCGTGGGATCGACCCTTGCTCACGCAAGGTATTACTTGGACGACCCAGTGCACTTGCTGGTTAGTTGTGCGGGATTGCAAAAGTGTGATTGCAATTTCGTGCACCAAGTTTTTGGCGCCGTTGCCGGGGATTGTTGAGTTTGGACAACTAACGGCTTATCTTGTTGCTTAGATTAGGACTGTTTTATTTTTGTTGGTTTAGAGTCTTTTAGTTGAGTCTAGTTTCATATTTTAAGTTTGGTGTCAATTGCATGCTTTTGTTTTTCTTTTAATTTTCGATTTTTGCATGTTCTTAGTCCCTTTTTGATTTATAAAAATTCTAAGTTTGGTGTCCTCTTTGTGTTTTTCCCTTAAAAATTTTCGAAAACTGTGTGTTTGATTTTCTAAAAGTTTTAAGTTTGGTGTCTTTTTGTGTTTTTCTCTTTCCTCTTTTCAAAATCAAATCTTTTTCATAAAAATTTTTCAATCATATCTTTCTAATTGCTATTTTCAAAATCTTTTTAATTAACTCATTGATTCAGTTTTCAATTTGCTTTGATCTTATTTTCTTTTTGATTTTCGAACTTTTATTTTAATTTTATTTTGTTTTATTCTATTTTTTTTCGTAAATTCAAAAAAAAAAAAAACAAAATTTATCTCCTTGCAATCATTATCATTTCCCTTTTGTCCATTATGGACTTAAGTGTGATTAATCAGTCCAAAAGGACTCTGGGGTCATATGCTAACCCCATTACAGCTGCATATGGGAGTAGCATCTGTACACCTCCCATCAAAGCAAGCAGCTTTGAACTAAATCCACAACTCATTATCATAGTGCAGCAAAATTGCCAGTTTTCCGGTCTTCCACAGGAAGAACCCACTGAGTTTCTGGCACAGTTTTTACAAATTGCTGACACAGTACATGATAAAGAGGTAGATCAGGATGTCTACAGACTATTATTGTTTCCATTTGCTGTAAAAGATCAAGCTAAAAGGTGGTTGAATAACCAACCTACAGCAAGCATAAAGACATGGAAACAGTTGTCAGACAAATTCCTGAATCATTTTTACCCTCCAAAAAGGATGACACAGTTAAGACTGGACATCCAAGGCTTTAAACAAGAGGATAATGAATCCCTTTATAATGCCTGGGAGAGGTATAGAGGTATGCTAAGGAAATGTCCCTCTAAAATGTTTTCAGAGTGGGTACAGTTAGACATTTTCTACTATGGGCTTACAGAAAAAGCTCAGATGTCTTTAGACCACTCAGCTGGTGGATCTATACACATGAGGAAGACAATTGAAGAAGCTCAAGAGCTTATAGACACTGTTGCTAGAAACCAATGATGTGTGGAAAACGATCCAACACAAAACTCACCGGCAAGTGTACCGGGTCGCATCAAGTAATAATAACTCACATGAGTGAGGTCGATCCCACAGGGATTGAAGGATTGAGCAATTTTAGTTTAGTGGGTGATTTAGTCAAGCGAATCAAATATTGGTTGAGTGATTTTTGTTTAACAGAAAGTAAATGACAGTAAAAGTAAAGGGGAAAGGGAATAATGCAGTAAATTGAAGAGCAGAAGTGTAAATGTGCAAAATCGTAAAGAGCAAGAAAGTAAATGACTGAAGCTTAAAGTGCAAGAAACTTAAATTGCAGTAACTTAAATGGCAAGAAAGATAAATTGCTAGAAAGTAAAAGGGAATTGAGGAGTGGGGTTACAAGATCTAAATAAAGAAGAAATAGATTGCAGTAAATGGTTGAGCAGAAAGTAAATCTGAAGCAATATGCATTCAAACAGAAATTGAAACAAAATGTAGCAGAGGTTCACAGAGGAACCCAAGAGTGAATTATGATCTCAGGATCCCAAGAGCTTAGGTAACAGAGCCTAAAACCCAATTTCCTTCCCAGATCTAGATTCACTAAGCAATTAACAGAAAATTTAAAGATGAAGCAATTGAAGAACAGAATCGGATTGAATTATGCAGAAAATTTAATGTAAAGAGCTTGAATGGGAATTGGGACAGAATTTCCCCAATTTCACACACCCAATACTCAGAAAACAGAAGAGTAGAATTGCCCAAGAGAATTGAGGAAGGAGATTCTCCTTTGATCCTCTTAGTTCTCGGTCAAATTCTCTCAAGGAAGCTCGAAAGTAGAATTGCAAAGCCAAGGTAAAAGTGAAAATTCAAAAATGAGCATAAAAGTTCTAATTACATTAAACTAAGTCCTATTTATACACTTTCTATTCTTGGGTAATGGGATTTGGATGGGCTTTTGGATTGGTGAAGAAATGAATTCAAATTAATTTTTAATTTGAATTTTGGCCCAAAATCCACTTCCAGGAGGCTGCCCTGCCCTTGTGGAGGGCAGGGCAGAAAATTGATGCTAGGCACAAGAAGTTGGTGCGGCCATAGTGCGCATGATGAAGAAATTGGTGCGCCAGAAGCTGCGTGGTGCGCATGAGGAGGAAATTTGGTGCGCCAGAGGCTGCCCTGCCCGCGCCAAGGGCAGGGCGGGAAAGCTGCTGCGCCAGAACGTGATGCGTGCGTGCGCTTGGTGCTGCCAGAATTGAGAAGCGCGCGTGCGCGTGCTGCACGTTGGTGCGTGGATGATGCCAGATTTGAGGAGCGCGCGTGCGCGCGAAGCACGTTGACGCGTGGTTGCTCCCTGCCCGCGCCAAGGGCAGGGCAGGAATGGTTTGGTGCGCCAGGATCGTGCCAAGGAAGGAATTGGTGCGCGCGTTGGTGCTTGTTGATGCGCACACTCATGATTCTGCCCTGCCCGCGCCAAGGGCAGGGCAAGGTTCCCAATCTCATGGCCCGTGTTCGAATCTGGTGGCTTGCAAACACGCTATTCTTTCTTTTGATTCTTTGGCATGCTAGTGGGTGTTAGAGCTTGGCTTCTTCATGGTCCCTTGTTCGAAACTTGTGGCTTGCATGGGTGTCATTTTCCCTTGAATTTCTTTCCTCATGGAGCCCGATCCTGCTCTCCACAAGGGCAGGGCAGAGTTTGCTTCTCCTTGCTCCAAGGCACCATTTTGTGCTCTGCCCTTGGAGTGGGCAGGGCAGGGTTGCCTTTGTTGGCTCGGTCACTTAGTGCTGCCCTCCTAGAGGGCAGTCTGCTCTTGTGGAGGGCAAGGTTGCTTCCACTATGAGTTGCGGCACGCTTCCCCTTTCATTTGCCACGCTTTCCTTTTCTTGCGTCACACTTCTTAGGCCACGCTTTTCATTTTCTTTTCTTTTCTTCACCTAAAATAAACCAAACAACCACTCAAAGTATCACTAAATTCAAGAGGCTTATAAATCAATTAAAATGTAATTAAAATTAGCTTAAACCTCATGATTTAACATTAATTTCATGGTGGTTGCTTGATTTAGAGAAGTTGTGCATTTTCACTCCAAATCACTTACTTAGGATGCAAGAAAGTGCATAAATGCTAACAAAACAAGTGAAATTAGCTTGAAAAATGGGTATATGATGACTTGTCATCAACCAATATTTGTATTCTAGCAATGAGTTCTCTCCAAAAGAGGAAGTCATGACAGTAGTCACTGACCCTAGTCCTCAAGAACAGATAATTGAGCTTAATCAACAATTGCTTCTGATGACAGAACAGTTAGCAAACTTTAAAGAGATGCTCCATGAGACTAAAGTTGCTAACAAGAGCATAGAACTACAGTTGAATCAAGCAAAACAGCAAATATCTAAACAGATAACAGAGGAATGTCAAGCAGTTCAATTGAGGAGTGGGAAGACCCTGAATAACACTGCTCAAAAGAGTAAAAAGCCAAACAAGGAACAATTGACAGAGGACAACCAAACCACTGTTCAAAATCCCTCTGAGGACAGTAAGAGCTGGTGCACGAAATTGCAATCACACTTTTGCAATCCCGCACAACTAACCAGCAAGTGTACTGGGTCGTCCAAGTAATACCTTGCGTGAGCAAGGGTCGATCCCACAGAGATTGTCGGCTTGAAGCAAGCTATGGTTATCTTGTAAATCTTAGTCAGGATATCAGAAATTATCAGGATTGATTGTGAAAAGCAAAAGAACATGAAATGATTACTTGTTTTGCAGTAATGGAGAATAGGTTGAGGTTTGGAGATGCTCCATCTTCTGAATCTCTGCTTTCCTACTGTCTTCTTCTTCAAACACGCAAGTCTCCTTCCATGGCAAGCTGTATGTAGGGTTTCACCGTTGTCAATGGCTACCTCCCATCCTCCCAATGAAAGCGATTGCATATGCTCTGTCACAGCATAGCGGAATTCATCTGTCGGTTCTCAATCAGGCCGGAATAGAATCCAATGATTCTTTTGCGTCTGTCACTAACGCCCCGCCTTCAGGAGATTGAAGCACGTCACAGTCATTCAATCATCGAATCCTACTCAGAATACCACAGACAAGGTTTAGACCTTCCGGATTCTCTTGAATGCCGCCATCAGTCCTAGCTTATACCACGAAGATTCCGATTAAAGAATCCAAGAGATAACTACTTAAGCTAAAGTAGAACGGAGGTGATTGTCAGTCACACGTTCATAGTTGAGAATGATGATGATTGTCACAGATCATCACATTCATCCGGATTAAGAACAAGTATTATCTTAGAATGGAAGCAAGCATGATTGAAAGAGAAACAGTAGTAATTGCATTAATCCATCAAGACACAGCAGAGCTCCTCACCCCCAACCATGGGGTTTAGAGACTCATGCTGTGGAAGAAAACATGTAAAAATGTCATAAGGTCATCAAAAGGTGCGAATACAATGTCAAAAGATCCTATTAATAGTAAACTAGTAACCTAGGGTGTACAGAAATGAGTAAATGACGTAAAAATCCACTTCTGGGTCCACTTGGTGTGTGCTTGGGCTGAGAAATGAAGCATTTTCGTGTAGAGACCTTTTCTGGAGTTAAACGCCAGCGTTAATGCCAGTTTGGGCGTTTAACTCCAAGTTATATGCCAGTTCCGGCGTTTAACGCTGGAATTTCTGAGGGTGACTTTGAGCGCCGGTTTGGGCCATCAAATCTCGGGAAAAGTATGGACTATTATATATTGCTGGAAAGCCCAGGATGTCTACTTTCCAATGCCGTTGAGATCTCGCCAATTGGGCTTCTGTAGCTCCAGAAAATCCACTTCAAGTGCAGGGAGGTCAGAATCCAACAGCATCTGCAGTCCTTTTTGGTCTCGGAATCAGATTTTTGCTCAGGACCCTCAATTTCAGCCAGAAAATACCTGAAATCACAGAAAAACACACAAACTCATAGTAAAGTCCAGAAAAGTGAATTTTAGCTAAAAACTAATAAAAATATACTAAAAACTAACTAGATTACACTAAAAACATACTAAAAACAATGCCAAAAAGCATACAAATTATCCGCTCATCACAACACCAAACTTTAATTGTTGCTTGTCCCCAAGCAACTGAAAATCAAAAAGGATAAAAAGAAGAGAATATACTATAGACTCCAAAATATCAAGGAAACATAGTTCCAATTAGATGAGCGGGACTAGTAGCTTTTTGCCTCCGAACAGATTTGGCATCTCACTCTATCCCTTGAAGTTCAGAATGATTGGCATCTATAAGAACTCAGAACTCAGATAGTGTTATTGATTCTCTTAGTTGAGCATAATGATTCTTGAACATAGCTAGTGTATGAGTCTTGGCTGTGGCCTAAAGCACTCTGTCTTCCAGTATTACCACCGGATACATACATGCCACAGACACATAATTGGGTGAACCTTTTCAGATTGTGACTCAGCTTTGCTAAAGTCCCCAATTAGAGGTGTCCAAGGTTCTTAAGCACACTCTTGTTGCCTTGGATCACAACTTTATTTCTTTCTTTTTCTTTTTCTTTTCTTCTTCTCTTTTCTTCTTCTTTTTTTTTTCGAAATTTTTTTTTGTATCCACTGCTTTTTCTTGCTTCAAGAATCAGTCTAATGATTTTAGATCCTTAATAACAGTTCTCTTTTTCCTCATTCTTTCAAGAGCCAACAATTTTAACATTCTCAAAACAACAAATTCAAGAGACATATGCACTGTTCAAGCATTCATTCAGAGAGCAAAAAGTATTGTCACCACATCAAACTAATTCAACTAGTTTCAATGATAAATTTTGAAATCCTGTACTTCTTGTTCTTTTGTGATTAAAGCATTTTTCATTTAAGAGAGGTGATGGATTCATAGGACATTCATATCTTTAAGGCATAAAATTTCAATTTTATTAATTATGAATTAAGAACAAGACTCAAAAATAGATATAAAATGAGACTAGAAAAACGAAAAATAAAAACAAAACAAAGGAAAAAAAAACGCAAACATGGGCTCCTAATGATAGAGGTTTTCACAGAGTTAGGACTCAACAACCTTGATTTTGAGAAGTGGATGCTCCCTCAGCTTGAGAGGAGAACTTTTGGCGTTTCAACTCTTGGAGTTCACGCCCCTGCTTCTCTTGTTCCTTCAGTAATTTGCAGAGCATGCAGTTCTGATTCTGCTGTTCTTCCTTCAGTTGCTCCATAGTCTCTTGCAGCTTGGAGATAGATGCTTCTAGGCTGGTCCAGTAGTCAATTCTTGGGAATTCAGGGAGGAATTCCTGCGCCCTCCTCTTGATGGAGTTGTCTTGCACTTGTCCTTCCATTGACTTCTTGGTGATTGGGTGTTCAATGGGTATGAACTCATCTACTCCCATCTTCACCCCAGCCTCTTTACAGAGCAAGGATATCAAGCTTCGATAAGCCAGTTTGGCTTCAGTGGAATTCTTATTTGCAATCGTGTAGATCTCACAAGCAATCACATGATGGACCTCCACTTCTTTTCCAAGCATAATGCAATGAATCATCACTGCCCTCTTGATGGTGACCTCAGAACGGTTGCTAGTGGGCAATATGGAACGCCCAATAAAGTCTAGCCACCCTCTTGCAATTGGCTTGAGGTCTCCCCTCTTGAGTTGGTTTGGGACACCCTTTGAATTGGTTATCCACTTAGTCCCAGGGAGGCATATGTCCTCTAGAACTTGATCCAACCCTTTATCTACTCTCACCATCCTCCTATTGAAGGAGTCAGGATCATCTTGCAGTTGAGGTAGTTTGAAGATTTCTCTTATTTTGTCCAGATGGAAGTACATAACTTTCCCTCTGACCATGGTTCTGTAGGTATGGTAAGCAGTTCCAGTCATTCTCTGCTTATCTGTTAGCCACAGATTAGAGTAGAATTCCTGAACCATGTTCCTTCCAACCTTTATTTCAGGATTGGTCAGAACTTCCCATCCTCTGTTTCGAATTTGCTCTTGGATCTCCGGATATTCATCTTCTTTCAGATCAAATTTAACTTCCGGGATCACTGACCTCAGACCCATTATTTTGTGATAATGGTCTTCATGTTCTTTGGTTAAGAACTTCTCTTGATTCCAAAGATTCTTTGGATTAGTCTCTTTCTTTCCTCTTGAGTTGGTTTGTTTTCCCTTAGGAGCCATGATCTTGATGAATCTTGGCTTAGTGATCACGGAAAAGCACACCAAACTTAGAGGTTTTGCTTGTCCTCAAGCAAAAAGAGAAGAAAGAGGAGAAGAGAGAGAGAGAGGAAGAGGAAATTCGAATGGTGTGGTGGAAAGAGGAAGCCAAACACGAATTTATAAGGTGAGGGGGAGGGTTTTTTCGAAAAAAAAAGAGATTTGAAAGGAGATTTGAGAAGATATGGAAAGAAATTGAGAAAAGGGTGAGTTTTTGAAGAAGATTTGGGATTAATTTGAAATAGATTTGAAGAATGGTTTTGATTTGTGAAGATTTGAAAGTGAATGATAAGAGGTTGAAGTGCATTTATGTAGAAGAGTATGGGTAAAAAGAGGAAAGTTTGAAAAAAATTGAGTTGAAAACAAAAATGTGGTCCCCCCACCTTTCTGGCGTTAAACGCCCAGAATGGCACTCATTCTGGCGTTTAACGCCCATATGGCACCCCTTTTGGGCGTTTAACGCCCAGCCAGGTACCCTGGCTGGCGTTAAACGCCAGAAAACCTTTATCACTGGGCGTTTTTCAAAACGCCCAGGATGCTGCACACCTGGCGTTAAACGCCCAGAATGGTGCCCATTCTGGCGTTTAACGCCTAAAATGGCACCATTCCTGGCGTTAAACGCCCAGAATGGTACCCATTCTGGCGTTTAACGCCCAAAATGCACCTTACTGGCGTTTTTTCGCCAGTAAGCTTATTTTCTCTGCTTTTTGAGCTGAATCCTTCTGTAACTCTGTGAATTCTTTCATTTTTGATATTTGCCTCTGTAAGAACTAATCATACAACCTACTAATGACTGGGTTGCCTCCCAGCAAGCGCTTCTTTACTGTCTTTAGCTGGACTTTCACTGAGAATCACTCAAGTCTCAGTTTTGAGCATTCCTGCTCAAAATTTCCTTCAAGATAGTGCTTGATTCTCTGTCCATTAACAATGAACTTCTTGTCAGAATCAATATCCTGAAGCTCAACATATCCATATGGTGACACTCCTGTAATCACATACGGACCCCTCCAACGGGATTTGAGTTTTCCTGGAAACAGTTTGAGCCTAGAGTTGAAGAGCAGAACTTTTTGTCCTGGCTCAAAGACTCTGGTTGACAACTTCTTGTCATGCCATTTCTTTGCCTTTTCCTTATAAATATTTGCATTTTCAAAGGCATTGAGTCTGAACTCCTCTAGCTCATTTAGCTGGAGCAATCTTTTTTCACCAGCTAACTGTGCATCCATGTTTAGGAATCTGGTTGCCCAGTAGGCTTTATGTTCCAGTTCCACAGGCAAATGACAGGCCTTCCCATACACCAGTTGGTATGGGGAGGTTCCTATAGGAGTCTTGAATGCTGTTCTGTATGCCCACAGAGCATCATCCAAGCTCTTTGCCCAATCCTTTCTTCGGGCCATCACAGTCCGTTCCAGGATTCTCTTTAGCTCTCTGTTAGAGACCTCAGCTTGCCCATTTGTCTGTGGATGATACGGAGTTGCCACTTTGTGGCTAATTCCATATCTAACCATAGCAAGGTGTAGCTGTTTATTGCAGAAATGAGTGCCCCCATCACTGATTAGCACTCTGGGAACGCCAAATCTGCTGAAAATGTTTTTCTGGAGGAATTTCAGTACGGTCTTAGTATCATTGGTGGGTGTAGCAATCGCTTCTACCCACTTAGACACATAGTCTACTGCCACCAGAATGTAAGTGTTTGAGTATGATGGTGGGAATGGCCCCATGAAGTCAATTCCCCATACATCAAACAGTTCTATCTCTAATATCCCTTGTTGAGGCATGGCATATCCATGAGGCAGGTTACCAGCTCTTTGGCAACTGTCACAGTTACGCACAAACTCTCGGGAATCTTTATAAAGAGTAGGCCAGTAGAAGCCACATTGGAGGACTTTAGTGGCTGTTCGCTCACTTCCAAAATGTCCTCCATACTGTGATCCATGGCAGTGCCATAGGATCCTTTGTGCTTCTTCTCTGGGTACACACCTGCGGATCACTCCGTCAGCACATCTCTTGAAGAGATATGGTTCATCCCAAAGGTAGTACTTGGCGTCTGAAATTAATTTCTTTCTCTGCATGTAACTGTACTCCTTGGGTATGAACCTGATGAGCGGATAATTTGTATACTTTTTGGCATTGTTTTTAGTATGTTTTTGGTATGATCTAGTTAGATTTTAGTATATTTTTATTAGTTTTTAGTTAAAATTCACTTTTCTGGACTTTACTATGAGTTTGTGTGTTTTTCTGTGATTTCAGGTATTTTCTGGCTGAAATTGAGGGACCTGAGCAAAAATCTGATTCAGAGACCAAAAAGGACTGCAGATGCTGTTGGATTCTGACCTCCCTGCACTCGAAGTGGATTTTCTGGAGCTACAGAAGCCCAATCGGCGCGCTCTCAACGGCGTTGGAAATTAGACATCCTGGGCTTTCTAGCAATATATGATAGTCCATACTTTGCCCAAGATTTGATGGCCCAAACCGGCGTTCAAAGTCACCTCAAGAAATCCCAGCGTTAAACGCTGGAACTGGCACCCAAATGGGAGTTAAACGCCCAAACTGGCACTAAAGCTGGCGTTTAACTCCAAGAAGAGTCTCTACACGAAAATGCTTCATTGCTCAGCCCAAGCACACACCAAGTGGGCCCGGAAGAGGATTTTTATGTCATTTACTCATTTCTGTACACCTTAGGCTACTAGTTTTCTATAAGTAGGACCTTTTACTATTGTATGAGAAATCTTTTGATCACTTTAGATCTCTAGATCATCTTTGGACATTTTAGTTCTTAGATCATTGGGAGGCTGGCCATTCGGCCATGCCTAGACCTTGTTCTTATGTATTTTCAACGGTGGAGCTTCTACACACCATAGATTAAGGTGTGGAGCTCTGCTGTACCTCGAGTATTAATGCAATTACTATTGTTCTTCCATTCAACTCCGCTTGTTCTTTATCCAAGATATCACTCGTTCTTCAACTTAATGAAGGTGATGATTGTCACGAATCATCACCATTCTCACCCATGAACAAAGTGACTGACAACCACTCTTGTTCTACAAGCGTTCAAGGCTCTAGTGAATATCTCTTGGATTCCTGATTGCACGATGCATGGTTGATCGCCTGACACCCGAGTGCTCGCCTGACAAACGAGCCAGCCATTCCGTGAGATCAGAGTCTTCGTGGTATAGGCGAGAACTGATGGCAGCATTCAAGAGAATCCGGAAGGTCTAACCTTGTCTGTGGTATTCTGAGTAGGATTCAATGACTGAATGACTGTGACGTGCTTCAAACTCCTGAGGGCGGGGCGTTAGTGACAGACGCAAAAGAATCACTGGATTCTATTCCGGCCTGATTGAGAACCGACAGATGAATTCTGCTATGCTGTGACAGAGCATATGCTATCGCTTTCACTGAGAGGATGGGAGGTAGCCACTGACAACGGTGAAACCCTTGCTTAAGCTTGCCATGGAAAGGAGTAAGAAGGATTGGATGAAGACAGTAGGAAAGCAGAGAGAGACGGAAGGGAAGGCATCTTCATGCGCTTATCTGAAGTTCCTACCAATGAATTACATAAGTATTTCTATCTTTATCTTTGTGTTATTTTCGTTCATCACCATATACATTTGAGTTTGCCTGACTAAGATTTACAAGATGACCATAGCTTGCTTCAATACTAACAATCTCCGTGGGATCGACCCTTACTCGCGTAAGGTTTATTACTTGGACGACCCAGTGCACTTGCTGGTTAGTTGTGCGAAGTTGTGTAATGCCATGGTATTGAGCTACCACGTTTTTGGAGCCATTACCGGGGATTATGAGAGTTGTGAAAAAAGTATTGTTAACAATTTCGCCCACCAAGTTTTGGCGCCGTTGCCGGGGATTGTTCAAGTTTTGAGCAAGCTTTTGGTAACATCAGTGCCAAGATCCGGCAGCAACATCAAGTTTTTGGTGTTATTGCCCGGGATTGTTCAGGCTGGACAACTGACGGTTCATCTTGTTGCTTAGATTAGGTATTTATTTTTTCGAAATTCTTAAAGATGAATTCTAGAGTTTCATGATGATTTGTTAAAATCTGGCTGGCTGAGAAGCCATGTCTAATTTCATTGGACCGAGGTTTCAACTTATCATCAGAAGAGCTTGTTGATTTCTTATCAATCTTGCTTTTGGAGCAGTGATCTGCTAAGGCTTGGCTGGCCTCTGGCCATGTCTAGTGTTTTGGACCGAAGCTTTCTTTGAAAGCTTGGCTGGCTGTGAAGCCATGTCTAATTCCTGGACCGGAGTCTTAGACTAACATTGCACTGATTCCTGGAATTCTCATTAAGAATTTTGATATCTTTTTCCACTTAATTTTCGAAAAAAACACAAAAAAATTTTTTACAAAATTATAAAATCCAAAAATATTTCTTGTTTAAGTCTAGTGTCTCATCATAAGTTTGGTGTCAATTGCATGCATGTGTCTAAGTGATCTTCAAGATATTCTTGATGATTTACTTGCTCTGATCTTTGAAATTCTATTGACTTGATTGTTTTGTGTGTCTCATATGCATTTTCATTTTGTTAGTGTCAGTGGTATACAAACTGCTAAGTTTGGTGTCTTGCATGCATTGTTATTTGATTCTTGTTGCATTTTGGTTTGTCCTTATTATTAAAAATCCAAAAATATTTTTAATTTGTGTCTTTTCAAGTCAATAATACAGAGAATTGAAGATTCAGAACATACAGCAGAGGAATTGCACAGAAAAAGCTGGGCGTTCAAAACGCCCAGTGAAGAAGGACAGACTGGCGTTTAAACGCCAGCCAGGGTACCTGGTTGGGCGTTTAACGCCCAAAAGGGTAGCATTTTGGGCGTTAAACGCCAGAATGTGCACCATTCTGGGCGTTTAACGCCAGGATGGCTAGAAGGGAAGATTTTGTTTTCAAATCAAATTTTTTTCTAAGTTTTCAAAATCTTTTCAAAATCAAATCTTTTTCAAATCAATTTTCCAATCAAATCTTCTTCAAAACCAATTTCTTTCCATTTTTAAAGATACTTACTATCAATTAATGATTTGATTCAACATTTAAAGTATGTTACCTTTTCTGTTGAGAAAGGTTAATGTTTGAATCATATCTTTTCTTGTTAGTCAAGTTTTTAATTTTCAAATCAAATCTTTTTAAAATGTTTTTCAAATCATATCTTCTCAATCACATTTTTTTTAAAATCAATCATATCTTCTTAACCACATCTTTTTCAAATAGTTTTCAATCAAATCTTTTTGATTTCTAATTTCAAAATCTTTTTCAAAATCACTTGATTTCTTTTCCATTTTCATTTTCGAAAATTAAGTAATGTTTTTCAAAAATGTTTTCAAAATTTTTCACTTAATTTTCGAAAATGACTTCCCTCCTTCTCACATCCTTCTATTTATGGACTAACACTATCCTTTAATGCAAAAATTCGAACTCCATTCTCTCTGATAAGTTCGAATTTTCCACTTCTGTCTTCTACTCTTCTTTTCCTCTGACACCTAAAGGAATCTCTATACTGTGACATAGAGGATTCCACATTTTCTTGTTTTCTTCTCTTTCTTATGAGCAGGAGCAAAGACAAAGGCATTCTTGTTGAGGCTGATCCTGAACCTGAAAGGACCTTGAAGAGAAAGCTAAGAGAAGCCAAAGCACAACTCTCTTTAGAGCACCTGACCGAATTCTTCAAGGAAGAAGAACAAATGGCAGCCGAAAACAACAACAATGCCAACAATGCAAGGAAGGTGCTGGGTGACTTTACTGCACCTACTCCCGACTTCTATGGGAGAAGCATCTCTATCCCTGCCATTGGAGCAAACAACTTTGAGCTTAAGCCTCAATTAGTTTCTCTAATGCAACAGAATTGCAAGTTCCATGGACTTCCACTGGAAGATCCCCATCAGTTTTTAGCTGAGTTCTTGCAAATCTGTGACACAGTCAAGACTAATGGGGTTGACCCTGAGGTCTACAGACTGATGCTATTCCCTTTTGCTGTAAGAGACAGAGCTAGAGCATGGTTGGATTCTCAACCTAAAGAAAGCCTGGACTCTTGGGAAAAGCTAGTCAATGCCTTCTTGGCAAAGTTCTTTCCACCTCAAAAATTGAGTAAGCTTAGAGTGGAAGTCCAAACCTTCAGACAGAAGGAAGGAGAATCCCTCTATGAAGCTTGGGAAAGATACAAACAATTAATCAGAAAGTGTCCCTCTGACATGCTTTCTGAATGGAGCATCATAGGTATTTTCTATGATGGTCTCTCTGAACTGTCCAAGATGTCCTTGGATAGCTCTTCTGGAGGATCTCTTCATCTGAAGAAGACACCTGCAGAGGCTCAGGAACTGATTGAAATGGTTGCAAATAACCAATTCATGTACACTTCTGAAAGAAATCCTGTGAACAATGGGACTAGTCAGAAGAAAGGAGTTCTTGAGATTGACACTCTGAATGCCATATTGGCTCAGAATAAGATATTGACTCAACAAGTCAATATGATTTCTCAAAGTCTGTCTGGAATGCAAAATGCACCAAGCAGTACTAAGGAGGCTTCATCTGAGGAAGAAGCCTATGATCCTGAGAACCCTTCAATGGAAGAGGTGAATTACATGGGAGAACCCTATGGAAACACCTATAATCCTTCATGGAGGAATCATCCAAATCTTTCATGGAAGGATCAACAGAGACCTCAACAAGGTTTCAATAACAATAGTGGTGGAAGAAACAGGTTTAGCAATAGCAAGCCTTTTCCATCATCTTCTCAACAACAGACAGAGAGTTCTAAGCAGAATACCTCTGACTTAGCAACCATGGTCTCTGATCTAATCAAAACCACTCAAAGTTTCATGACTGAAACTAGGTCCTCCATCAGAAATTTGGAAGGACAAGTGGGTCAGCTGAGCAAGAAAATTACTGAACTCCCTCCAAGTACTCTCCCAAGCAATACAGAAGAAAATTCAAAAGGAGAGTGCAAGGCCATCAACATGGCCGAATTCTGGAGGAAGAAGAGGCAGTGAACGCCACTGAGGAAGGCCTCACTGGGCGTCCACTGGCCTCCAATGAATTCCCCAATGAGGAACCATGGGAATCTGAGGCTCAGACTGAGACCATAGAGATTCCATTGAACTTACTTCTGCCATTCATGAGCTCTGATGAGTATTCTTCCTCTGAAGAGGATGAGTATGTCACTGAAGAGCAAGTTGCTAGATACCTTGGAGCAATCATGAAGTTAAATGACAAGTTATTTGGAAATGAGACTTGGGAGGATGAACCTCCTTTGCTCACCAAAGAACTGGATGACTTGTCTAGGCAGAAACTGCCTCAAAAGAGACAGGACCCTGGGAAGTTTTCTATACCTTGTACCATAGGCACCATGACCTTCAAGAAGGCCTTGTGTGACTTAGGGTCAAGTGTAAACCTCATGCCCCTCTCTGTAATGGAGAAATTAGGGATCTTTGAGGTGCAAGCTGCAAAAATCTCACTAGAGATGGCAGACAACTCAAGAAAACAAGCCTATGGACTTGTAGAGGATGTTCTAGTTAAAGTTGAAGACCATTACATCCCTACTGATTTCATAGTCCTAGAGACTGGGAAGAGCATGGATGAATCCATCATCCTTGGCAGACCCTTCCTAGCCACAGCAAAGGCTGTGATTGATGTTGATAGAGGAGAGTTGATCATTCAAGTGAATGAAGAATCCTTGGTGTTTAAAGCCAAGGGTATCCCTCTGTCATCATGGAGAGGAAGCATGAAGAGCTTCTCTCCAAACAGAGCCAAACAGAGCCCCCACAGTCAAACTCTAAGTTTGGTGTTGGGAGGCCACAGCCAAACTCTAAGTTTGGTGTTGAACCCCCACATTCAAACTCTAAGTTTGGTGTTGGGAGGTTCCAACACGGTTCTGAGCATTTCTGAGGCTCCATGAGAGTCCTCTGTCAAGCTAATGACATTAAAGAAAGCGCTTGTTGGGAGGCAACCCAATGTTTTATAATTAACTATTTTCTTTTGTTATTTTATCTTTTTTGTAGGTTGATGATCATAAGAAGTCACAAAAACAATAGAAAAAGCAAAAACAGAATGAAAAACAGGAAGAAAAATAGCAACCCTGGAGGAAGATGCTGCTGGCGTTCAAACGCCAGTAAGCCTAGCAGTTGGGTGTTTAACGCCCAGTCTGGCACCATTCTGGGCGTTTAACGCCAGAAAGGGGCACCAGACTGGCGTTAAACGCCAGGAAAGGGCAAGAACCTGGCGTTAAACGCCAGGAATGGGCACCAGCCCGGCGTTTAACGCCAGAAAAGGCTCAAAACGTGATTTGAGCAATATTTGGTGCAGGGATGACTTTCCCTTGACACCACAGGATCTGTGGACCCCACAGGATCCCCACCTACCCCACCATCACTCTCTCTCTTCTTCCCCATTCACCAATCACCTCAACACCTCTTCCCCAAAAACCTTCACCTATCAAATCCCATCTTTCTCTTCACCACTCACATCCATCCTTCATAAATCCCCACCAACCTCACCCTTCAAATTCAACCACTTTCCCTCCCAAACCCACCCATAATGGCCGAACCATTACACCCCTCTCTCCTATTTATACCCTTCTTCAACCCTTCATTTTCACACAACCTAAACACCACCTCTCCCCCTCTTTGGCCGAATACACCACCATCTCCCTCTTCCTCATTTCTTCTTCTTCTACTCTCTTCTTTCTTTTTTTTCTCGAGGACGAGCAAACATTTTAAGTTTGGTGTGGTAAAAGCGTTGCTTTTTCGTTTTTCCATAACCATTATGGCATCCAAGGCCGGAGAAACTCTAGAAAGAGGAAAGGGAAGGCAAAAGCTTCCACCTCCGAGTCATGGGAGATGGATAGATTCCCCTCAAGGGTGCATCAAGACCACTTCTATGAAGTTGTGGCCTTGAAGAAGGTGATCCCCGAGGTCCCCTTTTCACTCAAAAAGGGTGAATATCCGGAGATCCGACATGAGATTCAAAGAAGAGGGTTGGGAAGTTCTTACCAACCCAATTCAACAAGTCAGAATCTTGATGGTTCAAGAGTTCTATGCCAATGCATGGATCACCAAGAACCATGACCAAAGTGTGAACCCAAATCCAAAGAATTATCTCACTATGGTTCGGGGGAAATACTTGGATTTTAGTCCGGAGAGTGTGAGGGTGGCGTTCAACTTGCCTATGATGCAAGGAGATGAGCATCCTTACACTAGAAGGGTCAACTTTGATCAAAGGTTGGACCAAGTCCTCACAGTCATATGTGAAGAGGGCGCCCAATGGAAGAGAGATTCAAGAGGAAAGCCGGTTCAATTGAGAAGGCACGACCTCAAGCCCGTGGCTAGAGGATGGTTAGAGTTCATACAACACTCAATCATTCCCACTAGCAACCGGTCCGAAGTTACCATAGACCGGGCTATCATGATCCATAGTATCATGATTGGAGAAGAATAGAGGTTCATGAGGTTATAGCCCAAGACTCTATAAGGTGGCGGACAAGACCTCCACCTTGGCAAGGTTAGCCTTTCCTCATCTCATCTGTCACCTCTGTTATTCAGTTGGAGTTGACATAGAGGGAGACATCCCCATTGATGAGGACAAGCCCATCACCAAGAAAAGGATGGAGTACACAAGAGATCCCACTCATCATGAGATCCCTGAGATTCCTCAAGGATGAATTTTCCTCCACAAAACTAAGGGTGGAGCATCAAGAACACTCCATCATCCTTCATGAGATTAGAGAAGATCAAAGAATCATGAGGGAGGAGCAACAAAGACAAGGAA